>NC_066565.1:11779124-12024539 GCF_024679095.1 Eriocheir sinensis | reverse complement strand
ATAAAGGTAAATCTGTATTGAAATAAATAAACAAAATATCATGAAAAGAATGTGTATTTGTATGAAAATAAATATATATATATATTTGTATGTAATATATATGCAAGATACACATTAAATAATGTAAATATGTATAAAAAAATATATACAAAAAACAAATAGAATAATGTAAAATCGTATAAAAATAAATACACCGAATATTAATAAAATAATGTAAATTTGTATGAAAATAAAGATGCAAAATTCCCATCAAATAGCGCATTTCTTATAAAAATATATATACCAAAATACACATAAAATATTTAAATTTGTATTGAAATAAATATACAAAATGCACATACAATAAGGTAAACTTCTGTTGAAAGAGATATGCAAAAATACATATAAAAAATTGTAAATTTGTTTCAAAATATATATACGAATACACATAAAATAACGTAGATTTCTATAAAAATATATATACAAAATACACATAAAATTAGGTAAATACGTATAAAAAAATGTAAACAAAATACACATAAAATAATATAAATTCGAAACAAAATAAATAAACAAAATACCAATAAAAGAATGTGTATTTGTTCTGTGTATTTTTGTATATAGTTTTATACAAATTTACGATACAAATACAAATACAAAAATACACATTAAATAATTTAAAATTGAATGAAATAAATATACAAAATAAACATAAAATAAGGTAAATTTGTAATAAAATATATGTAAGAATACACATGAAATAATATAAATTTGTATGAAAATATATATACAAATACACATAAAATAACATAAATTTGTATAAAATTTGTTTCAAAATATATACGAATACACACAATAAAATAACGTAAATTTTTATGAAAATGTATATATAAAATACACATAAAATAATTTAAATACGTAGAAAAATATATACAAAATACACATAAAATAATGTAAATTCGTAAAAAATTAAATACACGAAATTCCAATAAAAGAATGTATATTTGTAGGAAAATATATATACAAAAAACAAATAAAATAACTAAAATTTGTATAAAAATATATACAAAAATACACAAAATAATTTAAGTTTGTTTGAAAATAGATATGCAAAATACACATAAAGTTAGGCCAATTTGTATTTTGTATATCTAATTTTATACGTATTTACTTAATATTATGTGTATTTTGTATATATATTTTTATAGAAATCTACGTTATTCGTGTACGTGTATTCGTATATAAATTTTGAAACAAATTTACATTGTTTTATATGTATTTTTGCATATCTCTTTCAATACAAGTTTACCTTATTGTATGTGCATTTTGTATATTTACTTCAATACAAATTTAAATATTTTATGTGTATTTTGGTATATATATTTTTATAAGAAATGCGCTATTTGATGGGAATTTTGCATCTTTATTTTAATACAAATTTACATTATTTTATTAATATTCGGTGTATTTATTTTGATACGATTTCACATTATTCTATTTGTTTTTTGTATATATTTTTTATACATATTTACATTATTTAATGTGTATCTTGCATATATATTTCATACAAATTTATTATCTATTATTTATTTTCATACAAATACACATTCTTTTCATGATATTTTGTTTATTTATTTTGACACGAATTTACCTAGATATGTATTTTGTATATATATTTTTACGTATTTACATAATTTCATGTGTATTTTGTATATATATTTCTATAGAAATCTACGTTATTTTATGTGTATTCGTATATATATTTTGAAACAAATTTACTTTGTTTTATATGTATTTTTGAATATCTCTTTCAATACATATTTACCTTACTGTATATGCATTTTGTATATTTATTTCAATACAAATTTAAATATTTTATGTGTATTTTGGTATATATATTTAAAAAAAATGCGCTATTTTATGGGAATTTTGCATCTTTCTTTTCATACAAATTTACATTATTTTATTGATATTCTGTGTATTTATATTGATAGGATTTTACATTATTCTATTTCTTTTTTGTATATATTTTTTTTACACATTTACATTATTTAATGTGTATCTTGCATATATATTTTATACAAATTTACGTTATTTTAAGTGTATTTGTTTATATATTTTCATTCAAATTTACATTATTCTATGTGTATTTTGTATATGTATTTCAATACAAATTTACCTAATTTTATGTGTATTTTGTATATTTCTTTTCATACAAATTTTAAATATTTTTGTGTATTTTTGTATATAGTTTTATACAAATTTAGGTTATTTTATGTACGCATTTACTTTATTTAATGTGTGTTTTGTATATATATTTTTATGCAAATTTACTTTATTTTATGTGCATTTTTGAACATATATTTTTTTAGAAATTTGCGTTAATTTATGTGTATTTGTATATGTTTTCTCATACAAATTTACATTATTTTATTGCTATTTTGTTTATTTATTTTGATACGAATGAAAATAGATATACAAAATATACATAAAATAAACTAAATTTGTATTGAAATATATATACAAAATACATAAAATAATGTAAATTTGTATCAAAATATTTTAACAGATGCGCATAAAATAACGTAAATTTATTTTAAAATATACAAATACACATTAAATAATGTAAATATGTATTAAAAAATATATACAAAACACAAATAGAATAATGTAAAATCGTATCAAAATAAATACACAGAATATTAATAAAACAATGTAAATTTGTATGAAAATAAAGATGCAAGATACCCATTAAATAACACATTTTTTATAAAAATATATATACCAAAATACACATGAAAAAATTAATTTGTATTAAAATAAATATACAAAATACACATACAATAAGGTAAATCTGTATTGAAATAGATATGCAAAATACATATAAAACAATGTAAATTTGTTTCAAAATATATATACGAATGTAATATATATGCAAGATACACATTAAATAATGTAAATATGTATAAAAAAATATATTAAAAAAACAAATAGAATAATGTAAAATCGTATCAAAATAAATACACCGAATATTAATAAAATAATGTAAATTTGTATGAAAAAAAAGATGCAAAATTCCCATCAAATAGCGCATTTCTTATTAAAATATATATACCAAAATACACATAAAATATTTAAATTTCTATTGAAATAAATATACAAAATGCACATACAATAAGGTAAACTTCTGTTGAAAGAGATATGCAAAAATACATATAAAAAATACTAAATTTGTTTCAAAATATATATACGAATACACTTAAAATAACGTAGATTTCTATAAAAATATATATAATCAAAATTCACATAAAACTAGGTAAATACGTATAAAAAAAAGTAAACAAAATACACATAAAATAATATAAATTCGAAACAAAATAAATAAACAAAATACCAATAAAAGAATGTGTATTTGTTCTGTGTATTTTTGTATATAGTTTTATACAAATTTACGATATTTTATGTGTATTTTGTATATTTATATTTATACAAATACACATTCTTTTACTGGTATTTTGTTTATTTATTTTGATACGATTTTTATGTGTATTTTGTATTCATTTTTTTATACGTATTTACTTCATTTTATGTGTATTTTGAATATATTTTTATAGAAATCAACGTTATTTTATGTGTATTTGTATATATATTTTGAAACATATTTACATTGTTTTATATGTATTTTGCATATCTATTTCAATACAAATTTACCTTACAGTATGTGCATTTTTTTATTTATTTTAATACAAATTTTAATATTTTATGTGTATTTTGGTATATATATTTTTATAAAAAATGCGTTATTTTATGGCTATTTTGCATCTTTATTTTCATACAAATTTACAATATTTAATTAATATTCTGTGTATTTATTTTGATACGATTTTACATTATTCTATTTGTGTTTTGTATATATTTTTTTTATACATATTTACACTATTTAATTAGTATTTTGTATATATATTTGATACAAATCTACGTTATTTTAAGTGTATATGTTTATATATTTTCATTCAAATTTCCATTATTTTATGTGTATTTTGTATATGTATTTCAATACAAATTTACCTAATTTTATGTGTATTTTGTATATTTATTTTCATACAAATTTAAATTATTTTTGTGTATTTTTGTATATAGTTTTATACAAACTTAGGTTATTTTATGAGTATTTTGTATATTTATTTTCATACAAATACACATTCTTTTATTGATATTTTGTTTATCTATTTTGACGAGAATTTAAATTATTTAATGTGTATTATGTATATATATATTTTTATACTTATTTACATCATTTCATATGTATTTTGTATATATATTTCTATAGAAATCTACGTTGTTTTATGTGTATTCGTATATAGAATTTTAAACAAATTTACGCTTTAATGTGCATTTTGTATATTTTTTCAATACAAATTTACCTTATTGTACGTGCATTTTGTATATTAATTTTAATACAAATTTAATTATTCTATGTGTATTTTTGTATATGTATTTAAAAAAAAAATATGCTTTATTTTATGGGTATTTTGCATCTTTATTTTCATACAAAATTACATTATTTTATTGATATTCTGTGTATTTATTTTGATACGATTTTACATTATTCTATGTGTATTTTGTATATATTTTTCATTTAATTTAGCTTATTTTATGTGTATTTTGTATATCTATTTATTTTAATACAAAATCAAATATTTTATGTTTTTTCGTATATATATTTTTATAAGAAATGCGTTATTTTATGGGTATTTTGCAATTTAATTTTCATACAAATTTACATTATTTTATTAATATTTTCTGTATTTATTTTGATACGATTTTACATTATTTTATTTGTGTTTTGTATATATTTTTTTTATACATATTTACATTATTTAATGTGTTTTTTGTATATATATTTGATACAAATTTACGTTATTTTAAGTCTATATGTTTATATATTTTCATTAGAATTTACATTATTTTATGTTTATTTTGTATATGTATTTCAATACAAATTTACCTAATTTTATATGTTTTTTGTATATTTATTTTCATAAAAGTTTAAATTATTTTTGTGTATTTTTGTTTATAGTTTTATACAAATTTAGGTTATTTTATGTGTATTTTGTATATCTATTTTCATACAAATACACATTCTTTTCATGATATTTTGTTTATTTATTTTGACACGAATTAACATTATTTAATGTGTATTTTGTATATATATTTTTATACGTATTTACATTATTTCAAGTGTATTTTGTATATATATTTCTATAGAAATCTGCGTTATTTTATGTGTATTCGTATATATATTTTGAAACAAATTTACATTATTTTATGTGTATTTTGCATATTTTTTCAATACAAATTTACCTTATTGTATGTGCATTTTGTATATTAATTTCAATACAAATTTGATTAATCTATGTGTATTTTTGTATATGTATTTTTATAAAAATATTCTTTATTTTATGGGTATTTTGCATCTTTATTTTCATACAAATTTACATTATTTTATTGATATTCTGTGTATTTATTTTGATATGATTTTACATTATTCTATGTGTATTTTGTATATATATTTTATATAAAATGTATTTGTTTTCATTTCATACAAATCTACATTATTTTATGTGTTTTTTGTACATGTATTTAAATACAAATTTAACTAGTTATATGTGTATTTTGTATATCTATTTTGTATGTATATTTTCATAGAAATTTACTATATTTTATGAGTATTCGTATATATATTTTGATACAAATTTACATTATTGATGAGTATTTTGCATATCTATTTCAATACAAATTTACTTCATTGTACGTGCATTTTGCATATTTATTTTAATACAAATTTAACTATTTTATATGTATTTTTGTATATATATTTTTATGCAAATACACGTTATTATATGGATATTTTGCATCTTTATTTTCATACAAATTTACATTATTTTATTGATATTCTCTTTATTTATTTTGATACGATTTAACATTATTCTATGTGTATTTTGTACATTTGTTTTTTATACATATTTACATTATTTAATGTTCATTTTGTATATATTTTTTATCCAAATTTACATTATTTTATGTGTATTTGTTTATATATTTTCATACAAATTTACATTATATTGTGTGTTTTTTGTATATATAATTTTCTACGTGTTTAAATTATTTTATGTGTATTTTGTATATACATTTTCATAAAAAAATTATTTTATTGTGTGTATTCGTATATATTTTGATTCAAATTTTATACAAATTCATGTTTTTTTAATGTGTATTTGTATATATATTTTCATACTAATTTATATTATTTTATGTGTATTTTTCATATATTTCATTACAAATTTACCTTATTTTATGTTTATTTTGTATATTTATTTCATTCAATTTTAAATTATTTTATGTGCATATTTGTATTTGTATTTAGGTTATTTTATGTGTATTTTGTATATACATTTTCATCCAAAATTACATTATTATATTGGTATTTTCTTAATTTAATTCGATACGAGTTTAGATTATTTCATAGGTATTTTGTATACATATTTTTATACTCATTTACATTATCTAATGTGTGTTTTGTATATATATTTTTATGCAAATTTATTTTATGTTCATTTTTGTGCATATATTTTTATAGAAATTTGCGTTATTTTATGTATATAGTTTTATATAAATTTACGTTATTTTATGTGCATTTCGTATATTTATACAAATACACCTTCTTTTATTGCTATATTGTTTATTTATATTTATACGAATTTACATTATTTTATGTGTATTTTGTATACATTTTTTTATATGTATTTACTTAATTTTATGTGTATTTTGTATATGTATTTTCATAGAAATCTACGTTATTTTATGTGTATTCGCATATATATTTTGAAACAAATTTACATTATTTTATATGTATTTTGCATATCTATTTCAATACAAATTTACCTTATTGTATGTGCATTTTGTATCTGTATTTCAATAGAAACTAACCTAATTTTATGTGTATTTTGTATATTTCTTTTCATACAAATTTAAATTATTTTTGTGTATTTTTGTATATAGTTTTATACAAATTTAGGTTATTTTATGTACGCATTTACATTATTTAATGTGTGTTTTGTATATATATTTTTATCCAAAGTTAACTTATTTTACCTTCATTTTGGGACATATATTTTTATAGAAATTAGCGTTATTTTATATGTATTTGTATATGTTTTCTCATACAAATTTACACTATTTTATTGCTATTTTGTTTATTTAGTTTGATACGAATTAGATGATTATATGTGTATTTTGTACATATTTTTTATACGTATTTACATTACTTAATGTGTATTTTGTTTATATATTTTTAAACAAATTTACGCAATTATATGTATTTTTATAAATATTTTGATACAAATTTACATTATTTTATGTATTTTGTATATACATTTCAATTCAAATTTAGCTTATTTTATCTGTATTTTGTATATCTATTTTCATACGAATTTAATTACATCTGTGTATTTTTGTATATAGTTTTATACAAATTTACGTTATTTTATGTGTATTTTGTATATTTATATTTATACAAATACACATTCTTTTATTGGTATTTTGTTTATTTATTTTGATACGAATTTACATTATTTTATGTGTATTTTGTATACATTTTTTTATACGTATTTACTTCATTTTACGTGTATTTTGTATATATATTTTTATACAAATCTACGTTATTTGATGTGTATTCGTATATATATTTTGAAACAAATTTACATTATTTTATATGTATTTTTCATATCTATTTCAATACAGATTTACCTTATTGTATGTGTATTTTGTATATTTATTTTAATACAAATAAATTTTTTTATGTGTATTTTTGTATATATATTTTAAAAAAATGCGTTACTTTATGGGTATTTTGCTTCTTTATTTTCATACAAATTTACATTATTTTATTAATATTCTGTGAATTTATTTTGATACGATTTTACATTATTCTATTTGTGTTTTGTATATATTTTTTAATACAAATTTACGTTATGTTAAGTGTATTTGTTTATGTATTTTCATTCAAATTTACGGTATTTTATGTGTATTTTGTATATGTATTTCAATACAAATTTACCTAATTTTATGTGTATTTTGTATATTTATTTTCATGCAAATTTAAATAATTTTTGTGTATTTTTGTATATAGTTTTATACAAATTTATGTTATCTTATGTGTATTTTGTATATTTATTTTCATATAAATACACATTCTTTTATTGACATTTTGTTTATTTATTTTGACGCGAATTTACATTATTTAATGTGTATTTTGTATATATATTTTTATACGTATTTACATCCTTTCTTGTGTATTTTGTATATTTATAAAAAATGCGTTATTTTATGGGTATTTTGCATCTTTATTTTCATACAAATTTACATTATTTTATTTACATTCTGTGTATTTATTTTAATACGATTTTACATTATTCTATTTGTGTTTTGTATATATATTTTTTATACATATTTACATTATTTAATGAGTATTTTTTATATATATTTTATACAAATTTATGTTAATTTAAGTGTATTTGTTTATATATTTTCATTCAAATTTACATTATTTTATGTGTATTTTGTATATGTATTTCTTTACAAATTTACCTAATTTTATGTGTTTTTTGTATATTTATTTTCATACAAATTTAACTTATTTTTGTGTATTTTTATATATAGTTTTATACAAATTTACGTTATTTAATGTGTTTCTTACAAATACACATTCTTTTATTGATATTTTAATTATTTATTTTGACACGAATTTACATTATTTAATGAATATTTTGTATATATATTCTTATACGTATTTACAACATTTCATGTGTATTTTGTATATATATTTCTATAGAAATCTACGTTATTTTATGTGTATTCGTATATATATTTTGAAACAAATCTACATTATTTTATGTGTATTTTGTATATATATTTCATTATAAATTTGCCTTATTTTAAGTTAATTTTTATATCTATTTTCATTCAAATTCGAATCATTTTATGTGTATATATTTATTTGTATTTACGTTATTTTATGTGTATTTTCTATATATATTTTCATTCAAAATTACATTATTTGATCGGTATTTTGTTCATTTATTTCGATACGAATTTAGATTATTTCATGTGTATTTTCTATACATATACATATAGAGTAAATTTCTATGAAAATATATATTCAAAATACATATAAAATTATGTAAATAAGTATAAAAATATATATATCAAATACACCTAAGAAAATGAAAATTCGTTTCAAAATAAATAAATAAAATTCCGATAAAAGAACGTATATTTGTAGGAAAATAAATATACAAAATACACATAAAATTACGAAAATTTGAATAAAAATATATACAAAAATACACAAAATTAATTTCAATTTGTATGAAAATAGATATACAAAATACACATATAATTAGTTAAATTTGTATTTAAATACATGTACAAAATTCACATAAAATAATGTAAATTTGTATGAAATGAAAACAAATTCACAAAAAATACCGTACATTTGTATAAAATAGATATACAAAATATACATAGAATAATGTAACATCGTATCAAAATAAATCCACAGAATGTCAATAAAATAATGTAATTTTGTATGAAAATAAAGATGCAAAATACCCATAAAATAAAGCATATTTTTATAAAAATACATATACAAAAATACACAGAATAGCTAAATTTGTATTAAAATTAATATACAAAATACACGTACAATAAGGTAAATTTGTATTGAAAAAATATGCAAAATGCACATAAAACAATGTATATATGTTTCAAAATATATATACGAATACACATAAAATAATGTATATTTCTATAGAAATATAAATACAAAATACACATGAAATGACGTAAATACGTATAAAAATATATATACACAATACACATTAAATAATGTAAATTCGCATCAAAATAAAAAAACAAAATATCAATAAAAGAATGTGTATTTGTATGAAAATAGATATACAAAATACACATAAAATATTGTAAATTTGAATAAAACTCTATACAAAAATACACAAAAAATAATTTAAATTTGTATAAAATATGTATACAAAATACACATGAAATTAGGTAAATTTCTATTGAAATACATATACAAAATACACATAAAATAATGTAAATTTGAATAAAAATATATAAACAAATACACTTAAAAGAACGAAAATTTGTATGAAATATATATAGAAAATACACATTAAATAATGTAAATATGTATAAAAAAAATATATACAAAACACAAATAGAATAATGTAAAATAGTATCAAAATAAATACACAGAATATTAATAAAATAATGTAAATTTGTATGAAAATAAAGATGCAAAATACCCATAAAACAACGCATTTTTTATGAAAATATATATACCAAAATGCACATGAAATATTTAAATTTGTATTATAATAAATATACAAAATGCACATACAATAAGGTAAATTTGTATTGAAATAGATATGCAAAATACATATAAAACAATGTAAATTTGTTTCAAAATATACATACGAATACACATAAAATAACGTAGATTTCTATAAAATATATATACAAAATACACATAAAATGAAGTAAATACGTTTAAGAAAATGTATACAAAATACACATAAAATAATGTAAATTCGTATCAAAATAAATAAACTAAATGCCAATAAAAGAATGTTTACTTGTATAAATATAAATATACAAAATACACATAAAATAACGTAAAATTGTATTAAACTATATACAAAAATAAACAAAAATAATAAAATTTGTATGAAAATAGATATACAAAAGACACATAAATAAGGTAAATTTGAATTGAAATAAATATAGAAAATACATAAAATAATGTAAATTTGTATCAAAATATATATTCAAATACACATATTATAACGTAAATTTGTATAAAAATATATAAACAAAATACACATTAAATAATGTAAATACGTATAAAAGATATGTACGTAATGTAAAAATTTATAAAATTAAAGATGCAAAATACCCATGAAATATCTTATATTTAAAAAAAAAATATATACAAAAATACACATAAAATAATTAAATTTGTTTTAAAATAAATATACAAAATACACATACAATAAGGTAGATTTTTATTGAAATAGATAGGCAAAAAACACATAAAATAATAATAATTTTTATCAAAATATACGAATACACACAATAAAATTACGTAAATTTTTATGAAAATATATATACAAAATACACATAAAATAATGTAAATACATAAAAAATATATATACAAAATACACATAAAATAATGTAAATTCGTATCAAAATAAATAAACAAAATCTCCTCTAAAAGAATGTATATGTGTAGGAAAATATATATACAAAATACAAATAAAATAAAAAAAAATTGTATAAAAATAGAACAAAAATACACAAAAATAATTTAAATTTGTTTGAAAATAGATATGCAAAATACTAATGAAATTAGGCAAATTTTTATTGAAAAACATGTACAAAATACACATAAAATAATGTAAATTTGTTTGAAAATATATAAACAAATACACATAAGATAACGTAAATTTCCATAAAATATATGTACAAAATATACATTAAATAATGTAAATATGTCTAAAAATATATGCAAAATACACAGAATAACGTAAAATCGTGTCAAAATAAATAAACAGACAATCAATAAAATAATGTAAATTTGTATGAAAATAAAGATGCAAAATACCCATATAATAACGCATATTTGTTTAAAAATATATATACAAAAATACACATAAAATAATTAAATTTGCATCAAAATAAATATACAAAAGGCACATACAATAAAGGAAATTTGTATTGAAATAGATATGCGAAATACACATAAATAATGTAAATTTGTATCAAAATATATATACGAATACACATAAAATAGAGTAAATTTCTATGAAAATATATATTCAAAATACATATAAAATTATGTAAATAAGTATAAAAATATATATATCAAATACACCTAAAATAATGAAAACTCGTATCAAAATAAATAAACAAAATTCCGATAAAAGAACGTATATTTGTAGGAAAATAAATATACAAAATTCACATAAAATTACGAAAATTTGAATAAAAATATATACTAAAATACACAAAATTAATTTCAATTTGTATGAAAATAGATATACATAATACACATATAATTAGTTAAATTTGTATTTAAATACATGTACAAAATACACATAAAATAATGTAAATTTGTATGAAATGAAAACAAATTTACATAAAATAACGTTCATTTGTATGAAATATATATACAAAATATACATAGAATAAAGTAAAATCGTATCAAAATAAATACACAGAATATCAATAAAATAATGTAAATTTGTATGAAAATAAAGATGCAAAATACCCATAAAATAAAGCATTTTTTTATGAAAATACATATACAAAAATACACATAGAATAATTAAATTTGTATTAAAATTAATATAAAAATGCACGTACAATAAGGTAAATTTATATTGAAAAAATATGCAAAATGCACATAAAACAATGTATATTTGTTTCAAAATATATATACGAATACACATAAAATAACATATATTTCTATAGAAATATATATACAAAATACACATGAAATGACGTAAATACGTATAAAAATATATATATATATATATATATATATATATATATATATATATATATATATATATATATATATATATATATATATATATATATATATATATATATATATATATATATATATATATATATATATATATATATATATATATATATATATATAATACACATTAAATAATGTGAATTCGCGTCAAAATAAATAAGCAAAATATCAATAAAAAATGTGTATTTTTATGAAATTAGATATACAAAATACACATAAAATATTTTAAATTTATATAAAACTCTTTTTATAAAAATATATATACCAAAATAATAAAAATTTTAAATTTGTATTACAATAAATATACAAAATGCACATACAATAAGGTAGATTTATATTGAAATAGATATGCTAAATACATATAAAACAATGTAAATTTGCTTCAAAATATATATACCAATACATATAAAATAACGTAGAATACTATAAAAATATATATACAAAATACACATTAAATGAAGTAAATACGTATAAGAAAATGTATACAAAGTACACATAAAATAATTAAATTTGTATTAAAATAAATATACAAAATACACATACAATAAGGTAAATCTATATTGAAATAGATATGCAAAATAAACATAAAATAATGTAAATTTGTATCAAATCATATACGAATACACACAATAAAATAACGTAAATTTTTTTGAAAATATATATAAAAAATACATAAAATAATGTAAATACGTAGAAAAATATATATACAAAATACACATAAAATTATGTAAATTCTTATGAAAATAAATGAACAAAATTCCACTAAAAGAATGTATATTTATAGGAAAATATAAATACAAAATACAAATAAAATAACTAAAATTTGTATAAAAATATATAAAAAATACATAAAAATAATTTAAATTTGTTTGAAAATAGATATGCAAAATACACATAAAATTAGGCAAATCTGTGTTGAAATACATATACAAATTACACATAAAATATTGTAAATTTGTATGAAAATATATAAACAAATACACATAAAATAGCGTAAATTTATATAAAATATATATACAAAATATACATTAAATAATGTAAATGTGTATAAAAATATATATACAAAATACACATAGAATAATGTAAAATCGTATCAAAATAAATAAACAGAATATCAATAAAATAATGTAAATTTGTATGAAAATAAAGATGCAAAATATCCAAATAATAACGCATATTTTTACAAAAATACACATAAGATAATTAAATTTGTATTAAAATAAATATACAAAATACACATACAATATGGTAAATTTGTATTGAGATAGATATGCAAAATAAACATAAATAATGTAAATTTGTATCAAAATATATATACGAATACCCATAAAATAGAGTAAATTTCTATGAAAATATATATCCAAAACACAAATAAAATTATATAAATAAGTATAAAAATATACATATCAAATACACCTAAAATAATGTAAATTCGTATAAAAATAAATAAACAAAATTACGATAAAAGATGCAAGATACACATTAAATAATGTAAATATGTATAAAAAAAAGATATATACAAAAAACAAATAGAATAATGTGAAATCGTATCAAAATAAATACACCGAATATTAATAAAATATTGTAAATTTGTATGAAAATAAAGATGCAAAATTCCCATCAAATAGCGCATTTCTTATATAAATATATATACCAAAATACACATAAAATATTTAAATTTGTATTGAAATAAATATACAAAATGCACATACAATAAGGTAAATTTGTATTGAAAGAGATATGCAAAAATACATATAAAACATTGTAAATTTGTTTCAAAATATATATACGAATACACATAAAATAACGTAGATTTCTATAAAAATATATATACAAAATACACATAAAATTAAGTAAATACGTATAAAAATAGATATACAAAATACACATAGAATAATGTAAAATTGTTTAAAAAAAAAAAGAATATAAATTAAATAATGTAAATTTGTATGAAAATAAAAATGCAAAATACCCATAAAATAAAGCATATTTTTATAAAAATACATATACAAAAATACACATAGCATAATTAAATTTGTATTAAAATTAATATACAAAATGCATATACAATAAGGTATATTTTTATTGAAAATATATGCAAAATACACATAAAACAGTGTAAATTTATTTCAAAATCTATATACGAATACTCATAAATCAACGTAGATTTCTATAGAAATATATATACAAAATACACATCAAATGATGTAAACACGTATAATATATATATATATATATATATATATATATATATATATATATATATATATATATATATATATATATATATATATATATATATATATATATATATATATATATATATATATATATATATATATATATATATATATATATATATATATATATATATATATATATATATATAAAATACACATTAAATAATGTAAATTCGCGTCAAAGTAAATAAACAAAATATCAATAAAAGAATGTGTATTTGTATGAAAATAGATATACAATATACACATAAAATCACCTAAATTTGTATAAAACTATATACAAAAATACACAAAAATAATTTTAATTTGTATGAAAATAAATATACAAAATACACATATAATTAGGTAAGTTTGTATTGAAATACATTTACAAAATACACATAAAATAATGTAAATTTGAATGAAAATATATAAACAAATACACTTAAAATAACGTAAATTTGTATAAAATATATATAAAAAATACACATTAAATAATGTAAATATGTATAAAAGAATATAAACAAAACACAAATAGAATAATATAAAATCGTATCAAAATAAATACACAGAATATTAATAAAATAATGTAAATTTGTATGAAAATTAAGATGCAAAATACCCATAAAATAACGCATTTTTTATAAAAATATTTATACCAAGACACACATAAAATATTTGAATTTGTATTAAAATAAATATACAAAATGCACATACAATAAGGAAAATTTGTATTGAAATAGATATACAAAATACATATAAAACCATGTAAATTTTTTTAAAAATATATATACGAATACACATAAAATTACGTAGATTTCTATGAAAATAAATATACAAAATACACAAAATGAAGTAAATATGTATAAAAAAAGGTATACAAAATACACATAAAATAATGTAAACTCGTATCAAAATAAATAAACAAAATACTAATAAAAGAATGTGTATTGTATATATATAAATTTACAAAATACAAACAAAATAACGCAAATTTATATAAAACTATATGCAAAAATACACAAAAGTAGTTAAATTTGTGTGAAAATAGATATACAAAATACATGTGTATTTTGTATATTTATTTTCATACAAATCGAAATTATTTTTGTTTATTTTTTTATATATTTTCATACAAATTTTCGTTATTTAATGTGTATTTTGTATATTTATTTTTTCTACAAATATACGTTCTTTTATCTGAATTTTGTCTATTGAATTTGAAACGAATTTACCTTATTTTGTATATCTATTTTCATAAAAATTAAAATACTTCTGTGTACTTGTGTAAATAGTTTTATATAAATTTACGTTATTTTATGTGTATTTTGTATATTTATATTTATACAAATACACATTCTTTTATTGGTATTTTGTATATTTATTTTGATACGAATTTACATTATTTTATGTGTATTTTGTATACATTTTTTTATACGTATTTACTTCATTTTATGTGTATTTTGTATATATATTTTTATAGAAATCTACGTTATTTTATGTGTATTCGTATATATATTTTGAAACAAATTTACATTGTTTTATATGTATTTTGCATATCTATTTCAATACAAATTTACCTTATTGTATGTGTTTTTTGTATATTTATTTTAATACAAATTTAGTTTTTTGATGTGTATTTTGGTATATATATATTTTATAAATAAAAAAAATGCGTTATTTTCTGGGTATTTTTATAAATATTTTGATACAAATCTACATTATTTTATGTATTTTGTATATACATTTCAATTCAAATTTAGCTTATTTTATCTGTATTTTGTATATCTATTTTCATACCAATTTAATTACTTCTGTGTATTTTTGTATATAGTTTTATACAAATTTACGTTATTTTATGTGTATTTTGTATATTTATATTTACACAAATACACATTCTTTTATTGGTATTTTGTTTATTTATTTTGATACGAATTTACATTATTTTATGTGTATTTTGTATACATTTTCTTATACGTATTTACTTCATTTTATGTGTATTTTGTATATATATTTTTATACAAATCTACGTTATTTTATGTGTATTCGTATATATATTTTGAAACAAATTTACATTGTTTTATATGTATTTTGCATATCTATTTCAATACAGATTTACCTTATTGTATGTGTATTTTGGTATATATATATTTATAAAAAATGCGTTATTTAATAGGTATTTTGCATCTCTATTTTCATTCAAATTTACATTGTTTTATTAATATTCTGTGTATTTATTTTTATACGATTTTACATTATTCTATTTGTGTTTTGTATATATTTTGTTATACATATTTACATTATTTAATGTGTATTTTGTATATTTTAAAACAAATTTACGTTATTTTATGCGCATCTGTTAAAATATTTTGATAGTAATTTACATTATTTTATGTATTTTGTATATATATTTCAATACAAATTTAGTTTATTTTATGTATATTTTGTATATCTATTTTCATTTGTATCAAAATAAATAAACAAAATAGCAATAAAATAATGTAAATCTGTATGAGAAAACATATACAAATACACATATTATATATATATCAAAATAATAAAATTTTTAAATTTGTATTACAATAAATATACAAAATGCACATACAATAAGGTAGATTTATATTGAAATAGATATGCTAAATACATATAAAACAATGTAAATTTGCTTCAAAATATAAATACCAATACACATAAAATAACGTAGATAACCATAAAAATATATATACAAAATACACATTAAATGAAGTAAATACGTATAAGAAAATGTATACAAAGTACACATAAAATAATTAAATTTGTATTAAAATAAATATACAAAATACACATACAATAAGGTAAATCTATATTGAAATAGATATGCAAAATAAACATAAAATAATGTAAATTTGTATCAAATCTTATACGAACACACACAATAAAATAACGTAAATTTTTATGAAAATATATATAAAAAATACACATAAAATAATGTAAATACGTAGAAAAATATATATACAAAATACACATAAAATTATGTAAATTCTTATGAAAATAAATGAACAAAATTCCACTAAAAGAATGTATATTTATAGGAAAATATAAATACAAAATACAAATAAAATAACTAAAATTTGTATAAAAATATATAAAAAATACATAAAAATAATTTAAATTTGTTTGAAAATAGATTTGCAAAATACACATAAAATTAGGCAAATCTGTATTGAAATACATATACAAATTACACATAAAATATTGTAAATTTGTATGAAAATATATAAACAAATACACATAAAATAGCGTAAATTTATATAAAATATATATACAAAATATACATTAAATAATGTAAATGTTTATAAAAATATATATACAAAATACACATAGAATAATGTAAAATCGTATCAAAATAAATAAACAGAATATCAATAAAATAATGTAAATTTGTATGAAAATAAAGATGCAAAATACCCAAATAATAACGCATATTTTTACAAAAATACATATAAGATAATTAAATTTGTATTAAAATAAATATACAAAATACACATACAATATGTTAAATTTGTATTGAAATAAATATGCAAAATAAACATATATAATGTAAATTTTTATCAAAATATATATACCAATACCCATAAAATAGAGTAAATTTCTATGAAAATATATATCCAAAACACAAATAAAATTATATAAATATACATATCAAATACACCTAAAATAATGTAAATTCGTATAAAAATAAATAAACAAAATTACGATAAAAGATGCAAGATACACATTAAATAATGTAAATATGTATAAAAAAAATATATACAAAAAACAAATAGAATAATGTGAAATCGTATCAAAATAAATACACCGAATATTAATAAAATAATGTAAATTTGAATGAAAATAAAGATGCAGAATTCCCATCAAATAGCGCATTTCTTATATAAATATATATACCAAAATACACATAAAATATTTAAATTTGTATTGAAATAAATATACAAAATGCATATACAATAAGGTAAATTTGTATTGAAAGAGATATGCAAAAATACATATAAAACAATGTAAATTTGTTTCAAAATATATATACGAATACACATAAAATAACGTAGATTTCTATAAAAATATATATACAAAATACACATAAAATTAAGTAAATACGTATAAAAATAGATATACAAAATACACATAGAATAATGTAAAATTGTTTAAAAAAAAACAGAATATAAATTAAATAAGGTAAATTTGTATGAAAATAAAAATGCCAAATACCCATAAAATAAAGCATATTTTTATAAAAATACATATACAAAAATACACATAGCATAATTAAATTTGTATTAAAATTAATATACAAAATGCATATACAATAAGGTAAATTTGTATTGAAAAAATATGCAAAATACACATAAAACAGTGTAAATTTATTTCAAAATTTATATACGAATACTCATAAATCAACGTAGATTTCTATAGAAATATATATACAAAATACACATCAAATGATGTAAACACGTATAATATATATATATATATATATATATATATATATATATATATATATATATATATATATATATATATATATATATATATATATATATATATATATATATATATATATATATATATATATATATATATATATATATATATATATATATATATATATATAAAATACACATTAAATAATGTAAATTCGCGTCAAAGTAAATAAACAAAATATCAATAAAAGAATGTGTATTTGTATGAAAATAGATATACAATATACACATAAAATCACCTAAATTTGTATAAAACTATATACAAAAATACACAAAAATAATTTTAATTTGTATGAAAATAAATATACAAAATACAAATAAAATTAGGTAAATTTGTATTGAAATACATTTACAAAATACACATAAAATAATGTAAATTTGAATGAAAATATATAAACAAATACACTTAAAATAACGTAAATTTGTATAAAATATATATAAAAAATACACATTAAATAATGTAAATATGTATAAAAGAATATATACAAAACACAAATAGAATAATATAAAATCGTATCAAAATAAATACACAGAATATTAATAAAATAATGTAAATTTGTATGAAAATTAAGATGCAAAATACCCATAAAATAACGCATTTTTTTTTTAAATATTTATACCAAGACACACATAAAATATTTGAATTTGTATTAAAATAAATATACAAAATGCACATACAATAAGGAAAATTTGTATTGAAATAGATATGCAAAATACATATAAAACCATGTGAATTTTTTTAAAAATATATATACGAATACACATAAAATTACGTAGATTTCTATGAAAATAAATATACAAAATACACATAAAATGAAGTAAATACGTATAAAAAAAGGTATACAAAATACACATAAAATAATGTAAACTCGTATCAAAATAAATAAACAAAATACTAATAAAAGAATGTGTATTGTATATATATAAATTTACAAAATACAAACAAAATAACGTAAATTTATATAAAACTATATGCAAAAATACACAAAAGTAATTAAATTTGTGTGAAAATAGATATACAAAATACATGTGTATTTTGTATATTTATTTTCATACAAATTGAAATTATTTTTGTTTATTTTTTTATATATTTTCATACAAATTTTCGTTATTTAATGTGTATTTTGTATATTTATTTTTTCTACAAATATACGTTCTTTTATCTGAATTTTGTTTATTGAATTTGAAACGAATTTACCTTATTTTGTATATCTATTTTCATACAAATTAAAATACTTCTGTGTATTTTTGTATATAGTTTTATATAAATTTACGTTATTTTATGTGTATTTTGTATATTTATACTTATACAAATACACATTCTTTTATTGGTATTTAGTATATTTATTTTGATACGAATTTACATTATTTTATGTGTATTTTGTATACATTTTTTATACGTATTTACTTCATTTTATGTGTATTTTGTATATATATTTTTATAGAAATCTACGTTATTTTATGTGTATTCGTATATATATTTTGAAACAAATTTACATTGTTTTATATGTATTTTGCATATCTATTTCAATACAAATTTACCTTATTGTATGTGTTTTTTGTATATTTATTTTAATACAAATTTAATTTTTTGATGTGCATTTTGGTATATATATTTTTATAAATAAAAAAAATCCGTTATTTTCTGGGTATTTTTAAAAATATTTTTATACAAATCTACATTATTTTATGTATTTTGTATATACATTTCAATTCAAGTTTAGCTTATTTTATCTGTATTTTGTATATCTATTTTCATACCAATTTAATTACTTCTGTGTATTTTTGTATATAGTTTTATACAAATTTACGTTATTTTATGTGTATTTTGTATATTTATATTTACACAAATACACATTCTTTTATTAGTATTTTGTTTATTTATTTTGATACGAATTTACATTATTTTATGTGTATTTTGTAAACATTTTCTTATACGTATTTACTTCATTTTATGTGTATTTTGTATATATATTTTTATACAAATCTACGTTATTTTATGTGTATTCGTATATATATTTTGAAACAAATTTACATTGTTTTATATGTATTTTGCATATCTATTTCAATACAGATTTACCTTATTGTATGTGCATTTTGTATATTTATTTTAATACAAATTAATTTTTTCATGTGTATTTTGGTATATATATATTTATAAAGGAATGCGTTATTTAATGGGTATTTTGCATCTTTATTTTCATACAAATTTACATTGTTTTATTAATATTCTGTGTATTTATTTTGATACGATTTTACATTATTCTATTTGTGTTTTGTATATATTTTTTTATACATATTTACATTATTTAATGTGTATTTTGTATATTTTAAAACAAATTTAAGTTATTTTATGCGCATCTGTTAAAATATTTTGATACAAATTTACATTATTTTATGTATTTTGTATATATATTTCAATACAAATTTAGTTTATTTTATGAATATTTTGTATATCTATTTTCATTTGTATCAAAATAAATAAACAAAATAGCAATAAAATAATGTAAATTTGTATGAGAAAACATATACAAATACACATAAAATAACGCAAATTTCTAAAAAAATATATGTACAAAAATGCACATAAAATAAAGTAAATTTGCAAATTTGTATTGAAATAGATATGCAAAATACATATAAAACAATGTAAATTTCTTTCAAAATATATATACGAATATACATAAAATAACGTAGATTTCTATAAAAATATATACAAAATACACATAAAATGAAGTAAATACGTATAAAAAAATGAATACAAAAAATACATAAAAATCATATCAAAATAAATAAACAAAATACCAGTAAAAGAATGTGTAATTGTAAAAAAATAAATATACAAAATACACATAAAATATCGTAAATTTGTATAAAACTATATACAAAAATACACAGAAGTAATTAAATTTGTATGAAAATATATATACAAAATACAGCTAAAATAGGCTAAATTTTAATTGAAATGTACATACAAAATACATAAAATAATGTAAATCTGTATCAAAATATTTATACAAATACATATAATAACGTAGATTTGTTTAAAAATATATAAACAAAATACACATTAAGTAATGTAGATACGTATAAAAAATATGTACAAATTTGATACACATATAATCATGTAGTTCGTATCAAAATAAATAAACAAAATAGCAATAAAATACTGTAAATTTGTATGAGAAAACATATACATATAACGCAAATTTCTATAAAAATATATGTACAAAAATGCACATAAAATAAATAAATTTGCAAAAAAATATATATACAAAACACACACTAAATAATGTAAATGCGTACATAAAATAACCTAAATTTGTATAAAACTATATACAAAAATACACAAAAATAATTTAAATTTGTTTGAAAAGAAATATACAAAATACACATAAAATTAGGTAAATTTGTATAGAAATACATATACAAAATACACATCAAATAAAGTAAATTTGAATGAAAATTTATAAACAAATACACTTAAAATAACGTAAATTTGTATAAAATATATATGCAAGATACACATTAAATAAAGTAAATGTGTATAAAAAATATATATACAAAAAACAAATAGAATAATGTAAAATCGTATCAAAATAAATACACAGAATATCAATAAAATAATGTAAATTTGTATGAAAATAAAGATACAAAATTCCCAAAAATTATCGCATTTTTAAAAAAAATATATTTACCAAAATACACATAAAATATTTAAATTTGTATTGAAATAAATATACAAAATGCATATACAGTAAGGTAAATTTGTATTGAAAGAGATTTTCAAAAATACATATAAAACAATATAAATTTGTTTCAAAATATATATACGAATACACATAAAATAAAGTAGATTTCTATATATATATACAAATATATATATATATATATATATATATATATATATATATATATATATATATATATATATATATATATATATATATATATATATATATATATATATATATATATATATATATATATATATATATATATATATATATATATATATATATATATATATATATATACAAAATACATATGAAATTATGTAAATACGTATAAATATATATATATACAAAATACATATCAAATAATGTAAATTCGTGTCAAAATAAATAAACAAAGTATCATGAAAAGAATGTGTATTTGTATGAAAATAGATAGAAGATAATAAATTTGTATAAAATATATATGCAAGATACACATTAAATAATATAAATATGTATAAAAAAGTATATACAAAAAACAAATAGAATAATGTAACATCGTATCAAAATAAATACACCGAATATTAATAAAATGATGTAAATTTGTATGAAAATAACGATGCAAAATTCCCATAAAATAGCGCATTTCTTATAAAAATATATATACCAAAATACTCATAAAATATTTATATTTGCATTGAAATAAATATATAAAATGCATATACAATAAGGTAAATTTATATTGAAAGAGATATGCAAAAATACATATAAAACAATGTAAATTTGTTTCAAAATATATATACGAATACAAATAAAAAAACGTAGATTTCTAAAAAAATATATATACAAAATACACATAAAATTAAGTAAATACGTATAAAAAAATGTATACAAAATACACATAAAATAATGTAATTTCGAATTAAAATAAATGTAAATTTGAATGAAAATTGAAAAACAAATACACTTAAAATAACGTAAATTTGTTTAAAATATATATGCAAGATACACATTAAATAATGTAAATGTGTATAAAAAAATATATACAAAAAACAAATAGAATAATGTAAAATCGTATCAAAATAAATACACAGAATATCAATAAAATAATGTAAATTTGTAAGAAAATAAAGATGCAAAATTCCCAAAAATTATCGCATTTTTTATAAAAATATATATACCAAAATACACATAAAATATTTAAATTTGTATTGAAATAAATATACAAAATGCATATACAGTAAGGTAAATTTGTATTAAAAGAGATATTCAAAAATACATATAAAACAATGTAAATTTGTTTCAAAATAAATATACGAATACACATAAAATAAAGTAGATTTCTTTAGAAATATATATACAAAATACATATGAAATTATGTAAATACGTATAAAAATATATATACAAAATACATATCAAGTAATGTAAATTCGATTCAACATAAATAAACAAAATATCATGAAAAGAATGTGTATTTGTATAAAAATAGGTAATAGATAATAAATTTGCATAAAATATATATGCATGATACTCATTAAATAATGTAAATATGTATAAAAAAGTATATACAAAAAACAAATAGAATAATGTAAATTCGTACCAAAATAAATACACCGAATATTAATAAAATAATGTAAATTTGTATGAAAATAAAGATGCAAAATTCCCAAAAAATAGCGCATTTCTTATAAAAATATATATACCAAAATACACATAAAATATTTAAATTTGTATTGAAATAAATATACAAAATGCACATACAATAAGGTAAATTTGTATTGAAAGAGATATGCAAAAATACATATAAAACAATGTAACTTTGTTTCGAAATATATATACGAACACAAATAAAAAAACGTAGATTTCTATAAAAATATATATACAAAATACACATAAAATGAAGTAAATACGTATAAAAAAAATGTATAAAAAATACACATAAAATAATGTAAAATCGATTTAAAATAAATAAACAAAATACCAATAAAAGAATGTGTATTTGGATAAATATAAATATACAAAATACATATACAAAATAAACATTAAATAAGGTAGATTTGTAATAAAATATATGTACAAAATACACATAAAATAATGTAAATTTATATGAAAATATATATACAAATACACATAAAATACCATGAGCTTGTATAAAAATATATATTCAAAATAAATATTAAATAATGTACAAGCGTATAAAAATATATATACAAAGTACATATAAAATAATGTAAATTCGTATCAATATAAATCAACAAAACACCAATAAAATAATATATATTTAAATGAAAATAAATTTACAAAATACACATAACATAACTAAAATTTGTATTAAAATATATACAAAAATACATAGAAATAATTTGAGTTTGTATGAAAATAGATATACAAAATCTGATAATCTGATTTTATATTATTTTTATAAAATCTGAATTTTGTTTATTGAATTTGAAACGAATTTACCTTATTTTGTATATCTATTTTCATACAAATTAAAATACTTCTGTGTATTTTTGTATATAGTTTTATATAAATTAACGTTATTTTATGTGTATTTTGTATATTTATATTTATACAAATACACATTCTTTTATTGGTATTTTGTATATTTATTTTGATGCGAATTTACATTATTTTATGTGTATTTTGTAAACATTTTTTTTATACGTATTTACTTCATTTTATGTGTATTTTGTATATATATTTTTATAGAAATCTACGTTATTTTATGTGTATTCGTATATATATTTTGAAAC
Source organism: Eriocheir sinensis (assembly GCF_024679095.1). Taxonomy (NCBI): domain Eukaryota; kingdom Metazoa; phylum Arthropoda; class Malacostraca; order Decapoda; family Varunidae; genus Eriocheir; species Eriocheir sinensis. Next base: position 11,998,663 of record NC_066565.1, on the reverse strand, counting down.
AAATTTACATTGTTTTATATATATTTTGCATATCTATTTCAATACAAATTTACCTTATTGTATGTGTTTTTTAAATATTTATTTTAATACAAATTCAATTTTTTTATGTGTATTTTGGTATATATGGAGAGGTAAATTTGTATTGAAAGAGATATTCAAAAATACATATAAAACAATGTAAATTTGTTTCAAAATATATACGAATACACATAAAATAACGTATATTTCTATAAAAATATATACAAAATACACATAAAATGAAGTAAATACGTATAAAAAAATGAATTCAAAATACACATAAAAATCGTATCAAAATAAATAAACAAAATACCAGTAAAAGAATGTGTATTTGTATAAATATAAATATACAAAATACACAAAAAATATCGTAAATTTGTATAAAACTATATAAAAAAATACACAGAAGTAATTAAATTTGTATGAAAATATATATACAAAGTACAGCTAAAATAAGCTAAATTTGAATTGAAGTGTACATACAAAATACATAAAATAATGTAAATCTGTATCAAAATATTTATACAAATACATATAATAACGTAGATTTGTTTAAAAATATATAAACAAAATACACATTAAGTAATGTAAATACGTATAAAAAATATGTACAAAATACACATATAATCATGTAACTCGTATCAAAATAAATAAACAAAATAGCAATAAAATAATGTAAATTTGTATTTTTTTTTTTTTTTTTACATTGCTGCCTATTGCGCCGGTAGGCTTCTTCCCGGTGGATCCTGATGGTCGGTCCAAGGCTTCATTCCGGTAGGTCCTGATGGTCGGCCCAGCCCGTTCTGGCGCAGGCGAGTGTTTATAGTGGCGCCATCTTGCATGAGAAAACATATACAAATAACGCAAATTTCTATAAAAATATATGTACAAAAATGCACATAAAATAAAGTAAATTTGCTTAAAAATATATATACAAAACACACACTAAATAATGTAAATGCGTACATAAAATAACCAAAATTTGTATAAAACTATATACAAAATACACAAAAATAATTTAAATTTGTTTGAAAAGAAATATACAAAATACACATAAAATTAGGTAAATTTGTATTGAAATACATATACAAAATTCACATCAAATAATGTAAATTTGAATGAAAATATATAAACAAATACACTTAAAATAACGTAGATTTGTATAAAATATATATGCAAGATACACATTAAATAATGTAAATGTGTATAAAAAAATATATACAAAAAACAAATAGAATAATGTAAAATCGTATCAAAATAAATACACAGAATATCAATAAAATAATGTAAATTTGTATGAAAATAAAGATGCAAAATACACATACAAATGGACAAAATACACATACAAAATAAACATAAAATAAGGTAAATTTGTAATGAAATATATGAACAAAATACACATAAAATAATGTAAATTTATATGAAAATATATATACAAATAAACATGAAATACCATGAATTTGTATAAAATTATATATTCAAAATAAATATTAAATAACGTAAATGCGTATAAAAATATATACAAAGTACATATAAAATAATGTAAATTCGTATCAATATAAATGAACAAAATACCAATAAAATAATATATATTTGAATGAAAATAGATTTACAAAATACACATAACCTAACTAAAATTTGTATTGAAATATATACAAAAATACATAAAAATAATTTGAGTTTGTATGAAAATAGAGATTCAAAATACACATAAAACTAGGTAAATTTCTTTTGAAATATATATACAAAATACCCATAAAATATTGTAAATTTGTATCAAAATATATAAACAAATAAACATAAAATAACGTAAATTTGTATGAAAAATATATACAAAATACACATAGAATAATGTCAAATCGTATCAAAATGAATGAGCAGAATATCAATAAAATAACGTAAATTTGTATGAAAATAAAGATGCAAAATACCCATAAAATAAAGCATATTTTTAAAAAAATACATATAGAAAAATACACATAGAATAATTAAATTTGTACTAAAATTAATATACAAAATGCATATACAATAAATTTAAATTTGATTATATTAAATGAAATAAATATACAAAATAAACATAAAATAAGGTAAATTTGTAATAAAATATATGTATGAATACACATAAAATAATATAAATTTGTATGAAAATATATATACAAATACACATAAAATAACATGAATTTGTATAAAGTTTGTTTCAAAATATATACGAATACGCACAATAAAATAACGTAAATTTTTATGAAAATGTATATATAAAATACACATAAAATAATTTAAATACGTAGAAAAATATATACAAAATACACATAAAATAATGTAAATTCGTAAAAAATTAAATACACAAAATTCCAATAAAAGAATGTATATTTGTAGGAAAATATATATACAAAAAACAAATAAAATAACTATAATTTGTATAAAAATATATACAAATATACACAAAAATTATTTAAATTTGTTTGAAAATAGATATGCAAAATACATATAAAGTTAGGCAAATTTGTATTGAAATACATATACAAAACTCACATAAAATAATGTAAACTTGTATTAAAATACATAAACAAATACATATAAAATAACGTAAATTTGGATAAAATATATATACAAAATATACATTAAATATTTTAAATATGTATAAAAATATATTATATTATATATATTTTTATTGATATTTGCGTTATTTATGTGTATTTTGTATATGTTTTCTCATAGAAATTTACATTATTTTATTGGTATTTTGTCTATTTATTTTGATACGAATTACATGATTATTTGTGTATTTTGTACATTTTTTTATACGTATTTACATTATTCAATGTGTATTTTGTTTATATATTTTTATACAAATTTACGTTATTATATGTGTATTTGTATAAGTATTTTGATACAAATTTACATTATTTTATGTATTTTGTATATATATTTCAATTCAAATTTAGCTTATTTTGTGTATTTTGTATATCTATTTATTTTAATACAAAATCAAATATTTTATGTTTTTTCGTATATATATTTTTATAAAAAATGCGTTATTTTATGGGTATTTTGCATCTTAATTTTCATATTTACATTATTTTATTAATATTTTCTCTATTTATTTTGATACGATTTTACATTATTTTATTTGTGTTTTGTATATATTTTTTTTATACATATTTACATTATTTAATGTTTATTTTTGTATATATATTTGATACAAATTTACGTTATTTTAAGTCTATATGTTTATATATTTTCATTCAAATTTACATTATTTTATGTGTATTTTGTATATGTATTTCAATACAAATTTACCTATTTTACAAGTTTTTGTATATTTATTTTCATACAAGTTTAAATTATTTTTTTGTATTTTTGTATATAGTTTTATACAAATTTAGGTTATTTTATGTGTATTTTGTATATCTATTTTCATACAAATACACATTCTTTTCATGATATTTTGTTTATTTATTTTGACACGAATTAACATTATTTAATGTGTATTTTGTATATATATTTTTATACGTATTTACATTATTTCAAGTGTATTTTGAATATATATTTCTATAGAAATCTGCGTTATTTTATGTGTGTTCGTATATATATTTTGAAACAAATTTACATCGTTTTATGTGTATTTTGCATATTTTTTCAATACAAATTTACCTTATTGTATGTGCATTTTGTATATTAATTTTAATACAAATTTGATTAATCTATGTGTATTTTTGTATATGTATTTTTATAAAAATATGCTTTATTTTATGGGTATTTTGCATCTTTATTTTCATACAAATTTACATTATTTTATTGATATTCTGTGTATTTATTTTTATATGTTTTTACATTATTCTATGTGTATTTTGTATATATATTTTATATAAAATGTATTTGTTTTCATTTCATACAAATCTACATTATTTTATGTGTTTTTTGTATATGTATTTAAATACAAATTTAACTAGTTGTATGTGTATTTTGTATATCTATTTTGTATGTATATTTTCATAGAAATTTACTCTATTTTATGAGTATTCGTATCTATATTTTGATACAAATTTACATTATTGATGTGTATTTTGCATATGTATTTCAATACAAATTTACTTTATTGTACGTGCATTTTGTATATTTATATTAATACAAATTTAATTATTTTATATGTATTTTTGTATATATATTTTTATGCAAATATGCGTTATTATATGGATATTTTGCATCTTTATTTTTCATACAAATTTACATTATTTTATTGATATTCTCTTTATTTATTTTGATACGATTTAACATTATTCTATTTGTATTTTGTATATTTTTTTTATACATATTTACATTATTTAATGTTTATTTTGTATGTATATTTTATCCAAATTTCCATTATTTTATGTGTATTTGTTTATATATTTTCATACAAATTTACATTATTTTATGTGTTTTTTGTATATATATTTTTCTACGTATTTAAATTATTTTATGTGTATTTTGTATATACATTTTCATAAAAAAATTACGTTATTTTATTGTGTGTATAAGTATATATTTTGATAAAATTTTTATACAAATTCATGTTATTTAATGTGTATTTGTATATATATTTTCATACAAATTTATATTATTTTATGTGTATTTTTTCATATATTTCATTACAAATTTACCTTATTTTATGTTTATTTTGTATATTTATTTCATTCAATTTTAAATTATTTTATGTGTATAGATGTATTTGTATTTAGGTTATTTTATGTGTATTTTGTATATATATTTTCATCCAAAATTACATTATTTTATTGATATTTTCTTAATTTAATTCGATACGAATTTAGATTATTTCATAGGTATTTTGTATACATATTTTTATACTCATTTACATTATCTAAAGTGTGTTTTGTATATATATTTTTATGCAAATTTATTTTAAGTTCATTTTTGTACATATATTTTTATAGAAATTTGCGTTATTTTATGTATATAGTTTTATATAAATTTACGTTATTTTATGTGCATTTTGTATATTTATATTTATACAAATACACAATCTTTTATTGGTATATTGTTTATTTACATTTATACGAATTTACATTATTTTATGTGTATTTTGTATACATTTTTTTATACGTATTTACTTAATATTATGTGTATTTTGTATATGTATTTTTATAGAAATATACGTTATTTTATGTGTATTCGTATATATATTTTGAAACAAATTTACATTATTTTATATGTATTTTGCATATCTATTCCAATACAAATTTACCTTATTGTATGTGCATATTGTATATTTATTTTAATACAAATTCAAATATTTTATGTGTATTTTGGTATCAATATTTCATAAAAAATGCGTTATTTTATAGGTATTTTGCATCTTAATTTTCATACAAATTTACATTATTTTATTAATATTCTGTGTATATATTTTGATACGATTTTAAATTATTCTATTTGTGATTTGTATATATTTTTTTTATACATATTTACATTATTTAATGTGTATTTTGATTATATATTTCACAAATTTACGTTATTATATTTGTATTTGTTTATATATTTTCTTTCAAATTTACATTATTTTATATGTATTTTGTATATGTATTTCAATACAAATTAACCTAATTTTATGTGTATTTTGTATATTTCTTTTCATACAAATTTAAATTATTTTTGTGTATTTTTGTATATAGTTTTATACAAATTTAGGTTATTTTATGTACGCATTTACATTATTTAATGTGTGTTTTGTATATATATTTTTATCCAAAGCTACTTTATTTTACGTTCATTTTTGGACATATATTTTTATGGAAATTAGCGTTATTTTATATGTATTTGTATATGTTTTCTCATACAAATTTACATTATTTTATTGATATTTTGTTTATTTAGTTTGATACGAATTACATGATTATATGTGTATTTTGTACATATTTTTTATACGTATTTACATTACTTAATGTGTATTTTGTTTATATATTTTTAAACAAATTTACGTTATTATATGTATTTTTATAAATATTTTGATACAAATTTACATTATTTTATGTATTTTCTATATACATTTCAATTCAAATTTAGCTTATTTTATCTTTATTTTGTATATCTATTTTCATACGAATTTAATAACTTCTGTGTATTTTTGTATATAGTTTTATACAAATTTACGTTATTTTATGTGTATTTTGTATATTTATATTTATACAAATCCACATTCTTTTATTGGTATTTTGTTTATTTATTTTGATACGAATTTACATTATTTTATGTGTATTTTGTATACATTTTCTTATACGTATTTACTTTATTTTAAGTGTATTTTGTATATATATTTTTATACAAATCTACGTTATTTTATGTGTATTCGTATATATATTTTGAAACAAATTTACATTGTTTTATATGTATTTTGCATATCTATTTCAATACAGATTTACCTTATTGTATGTGTATTTTGTATATGTATTTTCATACAAATACTCATTCTTTTATTGATATTTTAATTATTTATTTTGACACGAATTTACATTATTTAATGTGTATTTTGTATATATATTTTTATACGTATTTACAACATTTCATGTGTATTTTGTATATATATTTCTATAGAAATCTACGTTATTTTATGTGTATTCGTATATATATTTTGAAACAAATCTACATTATTTTATGTGTATTTTGTATATATATTTCATTATAAATTTGCCTTATTTTAAGTTTATTTTTTTATCTATTTGCATTCAAATTCAAATCATTTTATGTGTATATATTTATTTGTTTTTACGTTATTTTATGTGTATTTTCTATATATATTTTCATTCAAAATTACATTATTTTATCGGTATTTTGTTCATTTATTTCGATACGAATTTAGATTATTTCATGTGTATTTTCTATACATATACATATAGAGAAAATTTCTATGAAAATATATATTCAAAATATATATAAAATTATGTAAATAAGTATAAAAATATATATATCAAATACACCTAAAAAAATGAAAATTCGTATCAAAATAAATAAACAAAATTCCGATAAAAGAACGTAAACTCCAATTAAAATAAATAAACAAAATACCAATAAAAGAATGTGTATTTGGATAAATATAAATATACAAAATACACATACAAAATAAACATAAAATAAGGTAGATTTGTAATAAAATATATGTACAAAATACACATAAAATAATGTAAATTTATATGAAAATATATATACAAATACACATAAAATACCATGAATTTGTATAAAAATATATATTCAAAATAAATATTAAATAATGGAAATGCGTATAAAAATATATATACAAAGTACATATAAAATAATGTAAATTCGTATCAATATAAATGAACAAAACACCAATAAAATAATATATATTTGAATGAAAATAAATTTACAAAATACACATAACATAACTAAAATATGTATTAAAATATATACAAAAATACATAGAAATAATTTGAGTTTGTATGAAAATAGATATACAAAATACACATAAAACTAGGTAAATTTCTTTCGAAATGTTTATACAAAATACCCATAAAATATTGTGAATTTGTGTCAAAATATATAAACAAATACACATAAAATAACGTAAATTTGTATGAAAAATATATACAAAATACACATAGAATAATGTCAATTCCTATCAAAATGAGTGAGCAGAATATCAATAAAATAATATAAATTTGTATGAAAATAAAGAGACAAAATAACCAAAAAATAAAGAATATGTTTATAAAAATACAGATACAAAAATACACATCGAATAATTAAATTTGTATTAAAATTAATATACAAAATGCGTATATAATAAGGTAAATTTGTATTGAAAAAATATGCAACATACACGTTTACTCATACAAATTTATATTATTTTATTGGTATTTTGTTTATTTATTTTGATACGAATTACATGATTATATGTGTATTTTGTACATATTTTTTTATACGTATTTACATTATTTAATGTGTATTTTGTTTATATATTTTCATACAAATTTACGTTATTATATGTGTATTTGTATAAATATTTTGATACAAATTTACTTTATTTCATGTATTTTGTATATATATTTCAATTCAAATTTAGCTTATTTCGTGTGTATTTTGTATATATTTTCATACAAATTTAATTACTTCTGTGTATTTTTGTATATAGTTTTATATAAATTTACGTTATTTTATGTGTATTTTATATATTTATATTCATACAAATACACATTCTTTTATTGGTATTTTGTTTATTTATTTTGATACGAATTTACATTATTTTATGATATATATTTTATCCAAATTTACATTATTTTATGTGTATTTGTTTTATATTTTCATACATATTTACATTATTTTATGTGTTTTATGTAAATATATTTTTCTACGTATTTAAATTATTTTATGTGTATTTTGTATATACATTTTCATAAAAAAATTACGTTATTTTATTGTGTGTATAAGTATATATTTTGATACAAATTTTATACAAATTCATGTTATTTAATGTGTATTTGTATATATATTTTCATACAAATTTATATTATTTTATGTGTATTTTTTTATATATTTCATTACAACTTTACCTTATTTTATGTTTATTTTGTATATTTATTTCAATCAATTTTAAATTATTTTATGTGTATATTTGTATTTGTATTTAGGTTATTTTATTTGTATTTTGTATATATATTTTCATCCAAAATTACATTATTTTATTGGTATTTCTTAATTTAATTCGGTACGAATTTAGATTATTTCATAGGTATTTTGTATACATATTTTTATACTCATTTACATTATATAATGTGTGTTTTGTATATATATTTTTATGCAAATTTATTTAATGTTCATTTATGTACAAATTTTTTTATAGAAATTTGCGTTATTTTATGTATATAGTTTTATATAAATTTACGTTATTTTATGTGCATTTTGTATATTTATATTTATACAAATACATATTCTTTTATTGGTATATTGTTTATTTACATTTATACGAATTTACATTATTTTATGTGTATTTTGAATACATTTTTTTATACGTATTTACTTAATTTTATGTGTATTTTGTATATGTATTTTTATAGAAATCTACGTTATTTTATGTGTATTCGTATATATATTTTTAAACAAATTTACATTATTTTATATGTATTTTGCATATCTATTCCAATACAAATTTACCTTATTGTATGTGCATTTTATATATTTCTTTTAATACAAGTTCAAATATTTTATGTGTATTTTTGTATCAATAATTTCATAAAAAATGCGTTATTTTATAGGTATTTTGCATCTTAATTTTCATTTTATATGTACTTTGTATATATATTTTTATACGCTTTTACATTATTTAATATTTATTTTGAATATATATTTTTATACAGATTCATGGTATTTTATGTGTATTTGTATATATATTTTCATATAAATTTACATTATTTTATGTGTATTTTGTACATATATTTTATTACAAATCTACCTTATTTTATGTTTATTTTGTATGTGTATTTAGTATATTTATATTTATCCAAATACACATTCTTTTATTGGTATTTTATTTATTTATTTTAATTCGAATTTACATTATTTTAAGTGTATTTTGTATACATTTTTTTATACGTATTTACTTAATTTTATGTGTATTTTGTATATATATTTTTATAGAAATCTACGTTTTTTAATTTGTATTCGTATATATATTTTGAAACAAATTTACATTGTTTTATGTGTATTTTTGCATATCTCTTTCAATACAAATTTACCTTATTGTATGTGCATTTTGTATATTTATTTCAATACAAATTTAAATATATTATGTGTATTTTGGTTTATATTTTTATAAGAAATGCGCTATTTTATGGGAATTTTGCATCTTTATTTTCATACAAATTTACATTATTTTATTAATATTCGGTGTATTTATTTTGATACGATTTTACATTATTCTATTTGTTTTTTGTATATACTTTTTTATACATATTTACATTATTTAATGTATATCTTGCATATATATTTTATACAAATTTATTATCTATTATCTATTTTCATACAAATACACATTCTTTTCATGATATTTTGTTTATTTATTTTGACACGAATTTACATTATTTGATATGTATTTTGTATATATATTTTTATACGTATTTACATAATTTCAAATGTATTTTGTATATATATTTCTATAGAAATCTACTTTATTTTATGTGTATTCGTATATATATTTTGAAACAAATTTAAATTGTTTTATATGTATTTTTGAATATCCTTTCAATACAAATTTACCTTACTGTATATGCATTTTGTATATTTATTTCAATACAAATTTAAATATTTTATGTGTATTTTGGTATATATATTTTTATAAAAAATGCGAAAATTTTTGGGAGTTTTGCATCTTTATTTTCATACAAATTTATATTATTTTATTGATATTCTGTGTATTTATTTTGATACGATTTTACATTATTCTATTTGTTTTTTGTATATATTTTTTTATACACATTTACATTATTTAATGTGTATCTTGCATATATATTTTATACAAATTTACGTTATATTAGGTGTATTTGTTTATATACTTTCATTCAAATTTACATTATTTGATGTGTATTTTGTATATGTATTTCCATACAAATTTACCTAATTTTATGTGTATTTTGTATATTTCTTTTCAAACAAATTTAAATTATTTTTGTGTATTTTTGTATATAGTTTTATACAAATTTAGGTTATTTTATGTACGCATTTACATTATTTAGTGTGTGTTTTGTATATATATTTTTATGCTAATTTACTTTTTTTTATGTGCATTTTTGTACATATATTTTTATAGAAATTTGCGTTATTTGTATATGTTTTCTCATACAAATTTACATTATTTTATTGCTATTTTGTTTATTTATTTTGATACGAATTACATGATTATATGTGTATTTTGTACATATTTTTTATACGTATTTACATTACTTAATGTGTATTTTGTTTATATATTTTTAAACAAATCTACGTTATTATATGTATTTGTATAAATATTTTGATACAGATTTACATTATTTTATGTATTTTGTATGTACATTTCAATTCAAATTTAGCTTGTTTTAGCTGTATTTTGTATATATATTTTCATACAAATTTAATAACTTCTGTGTATTTTTGTATATAGTTTTATACAAATTTAAGATATTTTATGTGCATTTTGTATATTTATATTTATACAAATACACTTTCTTTTACTAGTATTTTGTTTATTTATGTCGATACGATTTTTATGTGTACTTTGTATTCATTTTTTGATACGTATTTACTTCATTTTATGTCTATTTTGTATATATTTTTATAGAAATCAACGCTATTTTATGTGTATTCGTATATATATTTTAAAACAAATTTACATTGTTTCATATGTATTTTGCATATATATTTCAATACAAATTTACCTTACAGTATGTGCATTTTTTATATTTATTTTAATACAAATTTTAATATTTTATGTGTATTTTGGTATATATATTTTTATAAAAAATGCGTTATTTTATGGCTATTTTCCATCTTTATTTTCATACAAATTTACATTATTTTATTAATATTCTGTGTATTTATTTTGATACGATTTTACATTATTCTATTTGTGTTTTGAATATATTTTTTTATACATATTTACATTATTTAATTAGTATTTTGTATATATATTTGATACAAATTTACGTTATTTTAAGTGTATATGTTTATATATTTTCATTCAAACTTCCATTATTTTATGTGTATTTTGTATATGTATTTCAATACAAATTTACCTAATTTTATGTGTATTTTGTATATTTATTTTCATACAAATTTAAATTATTTTTGTGTATTTTTGTATATAGTTTTATACAAACTTAGGTTATTTTATGAGTATTTTGTATATCTATTTTCATACAAATACACATTCTTTTATTGATATTTTGTTTATTTATTTTGACGAGAATTTAAATTATTTAATGTGTATTTTGTATATATATTTTTATACGTATTTACTTCATTTCATGTGTATTTTGTATGTATGTTTCTATAGAAATCTACGTTATATTATGTGTATTCGTATATAGATTTTTAAACAAATTTACACTTTTATGTGTATTTTGCTTATTTTTTCAATACAAATTTACCTTATTGTATATGCATTTTGTATATTAATTTTAATACAAATTTAATTATTCTATGTGTATTTTTGTATATGTATTTTTATAAAAAATATGCTTTATTTTATGGATATTTTGCATCTTTATTTTCATACAAATTTACGTTATTTTATTGATATTCTGCTCATTCATTTTGATACGATTTTACATTATTTGATGTGTATTTGTTTATATATTTTGACACAAATTTACAATATTTTATGGGTATTTTGTATATATATTTCAAAAGAAATTTACCTAGTTTTATGTGTATTTTGAATATCTATTTTCATACAAACTCAAATTATTTTTATGTATTTTTGTATATATTTCAATACAAATTTTAGTTATGTTATGTGTATTTTGTAAATCTATTTTCATTCAAATATATATTATTTTATTGGAATTTTGTTGATTTATATTGATACGAATTTACATTATTTTATATGTACTTTTTATATATATTTTTATACAAATTTTATACAAATTCATGGTATTTTATCTGTATTTGTATATATATTTTCATATAAATTTACAAAAAAACACAAAAATAATTTAAATTTGTATGAAAATAAATATACAAAATACACATAAAATTAGGTAAATTTGTATTGAAATACATATACAAAATACACTTAAAATAATGTAAATTTGAATGAAATTATATAAACAAATACACTTAAAATGACGTTAATTTGTATAAAATATATATAAAAAAGACACATTAAATAATGAGAATATGTATAAAAAAATATATACAAAACACAAATAGTATAATATAAAATCGTATCAAAATATATACACAGAATATTAATAAAATAATGCACATTTGTATGAAAACTAAGATGCAAAATACCTATAATATAACGCATTTTTTATAAAATTATATATACCAAAATACACATAAAATATTTGAATATGTATTAAAATAAATATACAAAATGCACATACAATAAGGTAAATTTGTATTGAAATAGATATGCAAAAAACATATAAAACAATGTAAATTTTTTCAAAATATATATACGAATACACATAAAATAACGTAGATTTCTATAAATATATGTATACAAAATACAAATAAAATTAAGTAAATACGAATCAAAAATGTATACAAAATACATATAAAATAGTGTAAATTCGTATAAATATAAATAAACAAAATACCAATAAGAGAATGTGTATTTGTATAAATATAAAAATACAAAATACACGTAAAATAACGTAAATTTGTATAAAACTATATACAAAAATACACAGAAGTAATAAAATTAGTATGAAATAGATATACAAAATACACACAAAATAAGCTAAATTTTAATTGAAATATATATACAAAATACATAAAATAAAGTAAATTCGTTTCAAAATATTTTTAACAAATACACATATAATAACGTAAATTAGTAAAAAAAAATATATAAAGAAAATACACATTAAGTAATGTAAATACGTATAAAAAAATATTTACAAAATACACCAATAATCAAGTCATTCGTATCAAAATAAATAAACAAAAAACAAATTAAATAATGTAAATTTGTATGAGAAAACATATACAAAATACACATAAAATAACGTTTTAAGTTTCTATAAAAATATATGTACAAAAATGCACATAAAATTAGTTTGCATAAAAAAATATATACAAAACACACATTAGATAATATAAATGTATACAAAATACCTATGAAATAATCTAAATTCGTATCGAGTTAAATTAAGAAAATAACAATAAAATAATGTAATTTTGGATGAAAATATATATAGAAAACACACATAAAATAACCTAAATACAAATTCAAATATACACATTAAATAATTTAAAATTGAATGAAATAAATATACAAAATAAACATAAAATAAGGTAAATTTGTAATAAAATATATGTGAGAATACACATAAAATAATATAAATTTGTATGAAAATATATATACAAATACACATAAAATAACATGAATTTGTATAAAATGTTTCAAAATATATACGAATACACACAATAAAATAACGTAAATTTTTATGAAAATGTTTATATAAAATACACATAAAATAGTTTAAATACGTAGAAAAATATATACTAAATACACATAAAATAATGTAAATTCGTAAAAAATTAAATACACAAAATTCCAATAAAGGAATGTATATTTGTAGGAAAATATATATACAAAAAACAAATAAAATAACTAAAATTTGTATAAAAAAAAACAAATATACACAAAAATAATTTAAATTTGTTTGAAAATAGATATGCAAAATACACATAAAGTTAGGCAAATTTGTATTGAAATACATATACAAAACTCACATAAAATAATGTAAATTTGTATGAAAATATATAAACAAATACATATAAAATCACGTAAATTTGGATAAAATATATATATACAAAATATACATTAAATATTTTAAATATGTATAAAAATATATTATATTATATATATTTTTATTGATATTTGCGTTATTTATGTGTATTTTGTATATGTTTTCTCATAGAAATTTACATTATTTTATTGGTATTTTGTCTATTTATTTTGATACGAATTACATAATTATTTGTGTATTTTTTACATTTTTTTAAACGTATGTACATTATTTAATGTGTATATTGTTTATAGATTTTTATTCAAATTTAGGTTATTATATGTGTATTTGTGAAGGTATTTTGATACAAATTTACATTATTTTATGTATTTTGTATATATATTTCAATTAAAATTTAGCTTATTTTATGTGTATTTTGTATATCTATTTATTTTAATACAAAATCAAATATTTTATATTTTTTCGTATTTATATTTTTATAAAAAATGCGTTATTTTATGGATATTTTCATCTTAATTTTCATACATATTTACATTATTTTATTAATATTTTCTGTATTTATTTTGATACGATTTTACATTTTTTTTATTTGTGTTTTGTATATATTTTTTATACATATTTACATTATTTAATGTTTTTTATGTATATATATTTGATACAAATTTACGTTATTTTAAGTCAATATGTTTATATATTTTCATTCAAATTTACATTATTATATGTGTATTTTGTATATGTATTTCAATACAAATTTACCTATTTTTATATGTTTTTTGTATATTTATTTTCATACAAGTTTAAATTATTTTTGTGTATTTTTGTATATAGTTTTATACAAATTTAGGTTATTTTTTGTGTATTTTGTATATCTATTTTCATACAAATACACATTCTTTTCATGATATTTTGTTTATTTATTTTGACACGAATTAACATTATTTAATGTGTATTTTGTATATATATTTTTATACGTATTTACATTATTTCAAGTGTATTTTCTATATATATTTCTATAGAAATCTGCGTTATTTTATGTGTATTCGTATATATATTTTGAAACAAATTTACATTCTTTTATGTGTATTTTGCAAATTTTTTAATACAAATTTACCTTATTGTATGTGTATTTTGTATATTAATTTTAATACAAATTTGATTAATCTATGTGTATTTTTGTATATGTATTTTTATAAAAATATGCTTTATTTTATGGGTATTTTGCATCTTTATTTTCATACAAATTTACATTATTTTATTGATATTCTGTGTATTTATTTTGATATGATTTTACATTATTCTATGTGTATTTTGTATATATATTTTATATAAAATGTATTTGTTTTCATTTCATACAAATCTACATTAGTTTATGTGTTTTTTTTACATGTATTTAAATACAAATTTAACTAGTTATATGTGTATTTTGTATAACTATTATGTATGTATATTTTCATAGAAATTTACTCTATTTTATGAATATTCGTATATATATTTTGATACAAATTTACATTATTGATGTGTATTTTGCATATCTATTTCAATACAAATTTACTTTATTGTACGTGCATTTTGTATATTTATTTTAATACAAACTTAACTATTTTATATGTATTTTGTATATGTATTTTTATGCAAATATGCGTTATTATATGGATATTTTGCATCTTTATTTTCATACAAATTTACATTATTTTATTGATGTTCTCTTTATTTATTTTGATACGATTTAACATTATTCTATGTGTACTTTGTACATTTTTTTTATACATTTTTACATTATTTAATGTTCATTTTGTATATATATTTTATCCAAATTTACATTATTTTATGTGTATTTGTTCATATATTTTCATACAAATTTACATTATCTTATGTGTTTTTTGTATATATATTTTTCTACGTATTTAAATTATTTTATGTGTATTTTGTATATACATTTTCATAAAAAAATTACTTTATTTTATTGTGTGTATCAGTATATATGTTGATACAAATTTTATTCAAATTCATGTTATTTAATGTGTATTTGTATATATATTTTCATACAAATTTATATTATTTTATGTGTATTTTTTCATATATTTCATTACAAATTTACCATATTTTATGTTTATTTTGTATATTTATTTCATTCAATTTTAAATTATTTCATGTGTATACTTGTATTTGTATTTAGGTTATTTTATATGTATTTTGTATATATATTTTCATCCAAAATTACATTATTTTCTTGATATTTTCTTAATTTAACTCGATACGAATTTAGATTATTTCATAGGTATTTTGTATACATATCTTTATACTCATTTACATTATCTAAAGTGTGTTTTGTATATATTTTATGCAAATTTATTTTATGTTCATTTTTGTACATATATTTTATATAAATTTGCGTTATTTTATGTATATAGTTTTATATAAATTTACGTTATTTTATGTGCATTTTGTATATTTATATTTATACAAATACACATTCTTTTATTGGTATATTGTTTATTTACATTTATACGAGTTTACATTATTTTATGTGTATTTTGTATACATTTTTTATACGTATTTACTTAATATTATGTGTATTTTGTATATGTATTTTTATAGAAATCTACGTTATTTTATGTGTATTCGTATATATATTTTGAAACAAATTTACATTATTTTATATGTATTTTGCATATCTATTTCAATACAAATTTACCTTATTGTATGTGCATTTTGTATATTTATTTTAATACAAATTCAAATATTTTATGTGTATTTTGGTATCAATATTTAAAAAAAATTGCGTTATTTTATAGGTATTTTGCATCTTAATTTTCATACAAATTTACATTATTTTATTAATATTCTGTGTATATATTTTGATACGATTTTACATTATTCTATTTGTGTTTTGTATATATTTTTTTATACATATTTACATTATTTAATGTGTATTTTGATTATATATTTCATACAATTTTACGTTATTATATTTGTATTTGTTTATATATTTTCTTTCAAATTTACATTATTTTGTATGTATTTTGTATATGTATTTCAATACAAATTAACCTAATTTTATGTGTATTTTGTATATTTCTTTTCAGACAAATTTAAATTATTTTTGTGTATTTTTGTATATAGTTTTATACAAATTTAGGCTATTTTAAGTACGCATTTACATTATTTAATGTGTGTTTTGTATATATATTTTTATCCAAAGTTACTTTATTTTACGTTCATTTTCGGACATATATTTTCTATAGAAATTAGCGTTATTTTATAAGTATTTGTATATGTTTTCTCATACAAATTTACATTATTTTATTGATATTTTGTTTATTTAGTTTGATACGAATTACATGATTATATGTGTATTTTGTACATATTTTTTATACGTATTTACATTACTTAATGTGTATTTTGTTTATATATTTTTAAACAAATTTACGTTATTATATGTATTTTTATAAATATTTTGATACAAATTTACATTATTTTATGTATTTTCTATATACATTTCAATTCAAATTTAGCTTATTTTATCTGTATTTTGTATATCTATATTCATACGAATTTAATAACTTCTGTGTATTTTTGTATATAGTTTTATACAAATTTACGTTATTTTATGTGTATTTTGTATATTTATATTTATACAAATACACATTCTTTTATAGGTATTTTGTTTATTTATTTTGATACGAATTTACATTATTTTATGTGCATTTTGTATACATTTTCTTATACGTATTTACTTCATTTTATGTGTATTTTGTATATATATTTTTATACAAATCTTCGTTATTTTATGTGTATTCGTATATATATTTTGAAACAAATTTACATTGTTTTATATGTATTTTGCATATCTATTTCAATACAGATTTACCTTATTGTATGTGTATTTTGTATATTTATTTTAATACAAATACACATTCTTTTATTGATATTTCAATTATTTATTTTGACACGAATTTACGTTATTTAATGTGTATTTTGTATATATATTTTTATACGTATTTACAACATTTCATGTGTATTTTGTATATATGTCTCTAGAAATCTACGTTATTTTATGTGTATTCGTATATATATTTTGAAACAAATCTACATTATTTTATGTGTATTTTGTAGATATATTTCTTTATAAATTTGCCTTATTTTAAGTTTATTTTTATATCTATTTTCATTCAAATTCAAATCATTTTATGTATATATATTTATTTGTATATACGTTATTTTATGTGTATTTTCTATATATATTTTCATTCAAAATTACATTATTTTATCGGTATTTTCTTCATTTATTTCGATACGAATTTAGATTATTTCATGTGTATTTTCTATACATATACATATAGAGTAAATTTCTATGAAAATATATATTCAAAATACATATAAAATTATGTAAATAAGTATAAAAATATATATATCAAATACACTTATAAAAAATGAAAATTCGTATCAAAATAAATAAATAAAATTCCGATAAAAGAACGTAAATTCGAATTAAAATAAATAAACAAAATACCAATAAAAGAATGTGTATTTGGATAAATATAAATATAATAAATACACATACAAAATAAACATAAAATAAGGTAGATTTGTAATAAAATATATGTACAAAATACACATAAAATAATGTAAATTTATATGAAAATATATATACAAATTCACATAAAATACCATGAATTTGTATAAAAATATATATTCAAAATAAATATTAAATAATGGAAAAGCGTATAAAAATATATATACAAATTACATATAAAATATTGTAAATTCGTATCAATATAAATCAACAAAACACCAATAAAATAATATCTATTTTAATGAAAATAAATTTACAAAATACACATAACATAACTAAAATTTGTATTAAAATATATACAAAAATACATAGAAATAATTTGAGTTTGTATGAAAATAGATATACAAAATACACATAAAACTAGGTAAATTTCTTTTGAAATGTATATACAAAATACCCATAAAATATTGTAAATTTGTGTCAAAATATATAAACAAATACACATAAAAAAACGTAAATTTGTATGAAAAATATATACAAAATACACATAGAATAATGTCAATTCCTATCAAAATGAATGAGCAGAATATCAATAAAATAATGTAAATTTGTATGAAAATAAAGATGCAAAATACCCAAAAAATAAAGAATATGTTTATAAAAATACAGATACAAAAATACACATCGAATAATAAAATTTGTATTAAAATTAATATACAAAATGCGTATATAATAAGGTAAATTTGTATTGAAAAAATATGCAACATACACGTTTACTCATACAAATTTATATTATTTTATTGGTATTTTGTTTATTTATTTTGATACGAATTACATGATTATATGTGTATTTTGTACATATTTTTTTATACGTATTTACATTATTTAATGTGTATTTTGTTTATATATTTTCATACAAATTTACGTTATTATATGTGTATTTGTATAAATATTTTGATAAAAATTTACTTTATTTCGTGTGTATTTTGTATATATTTTCATACAAATTTAATTACTTCTGTGTATTTTTGTATATAGTTTTATATAAATTTACGTTATTTTATGTGTATTTTGTATATTTATATTCATACAAATACACATTCTTTTATTGGTATTTTGTTTATTTATTTTGATACGAATTTACATTATTTTATGATATATATTTTATCCAAATTTACATTATTTTATGTGTATTTGTTTATATATTTTCATACATATTTACATTATTTTATGTGTTTTTTGTATATATGTTTTTCTACGTATTTAAATTATTTTATGTGTATTTTGTATATACATTTTCATAAAAAAATTACGTTATTTTATTGTGTGTATAAGTATATATTTTGATACAACTTTTATACAAATTCATGTTATTTAATGTGTATTTATATATATATTTTCATATAAATTTATATTATTTTATGTGTATTTTTTCATATATTTCATTACAAATTTACCTTATTTATGTTTATTTTGTATATTTATTTCATTTAATATAATCAAATTTAAATTTATTGTATATGCATTTTGTATATTAATTTTAATACAAATTTACTTATTCTATGTGTATTTTTCTATATGTATTTTTATAAAAATATGCTTTATTTTATGGGTATTTTGCATCTTTATTTTCATACAAATTTACGTTATTTTATTGATATTCTGCTCATTCATTTTGATACGATTTGACATTATTCTATGTGTATTTTGTATATATTTTTCATACAAATTTACGTTATTTTATGTGTATTTGTTTATATATTTTGACACAAATTTACAATATTTTATGGGTATTTTGTATATATGTTATATTTCAAAAGAAATTTACCTAGTTTTATGTGTATTTTGAATATCTATTTTCATTCAAACTCAAATTATTTTTATGTATTTTTGTATATATTTCAATACAAATTTTAGTTAGGTTATATGTATTTTGTAAATCTATTTTCATTCAAATATATATTATTTTATTGGTATTTTGTTGATTTATATTGATACGAAATTACATTATTTTATAATGTACTTTCTATATATATTTTTATACGCATTTACATTATTTTATATTTATTTTGAGTATATAATTTTATACAAATTCATGGTATTTTATGTGTATTTGTATATATATTTTCATATAAATTTACATTATTTTATGTGTATTTTGTACATATATTTCATTACAAATTTACCTTATTTTATGTTTATTTTGTATGTGTAATTTGTACATTTATATTTATACAAATACACATTCTTTTATTGGTATTTTGTTTATTTATTTTGTTTCGAATTTACATTATTTTATGTGTATTTTGTTTACATTTTTTATACGTATTTACTTAATTTTATGTGTATTTTGTATATATATTTTTATAGAAATCTACGTTATTTTATGTGTATTCATTATATATTTTGAAACAAATTTACATTGTTTTATATGTATTTTGCATATCTCTTTCAATAGAAGTTTACTAACCTGTGTATTGCATTTTGTATATTTATTTCAAAACAGAATTTAAATATTTTATGTGTCTTTGGTATATATATTTTTTATAAGAAATGCATATTTGTTAGAATTTGCATCTTTGTTTTCAAACAATTTACATTATTTTATTAATATTCGAGATTGGCATTTATTTTGATACGATCTTACACATTATTCTATTTGTTTTTGTATATATTTTTTATACATATTTACATTATTTAATGTATATCTTGCATATATATTTCATACAAATTTATTATCTGTATTTATTTTTCATACAAATACATTCTTTTTCATGATATTTTGTTTATTTATTTTGACTTGAATTTACATTTACTTAATATGTATTTGTATATATATATGTATATATATATTTATATATATATATATATAAATATATATATATATATATATATATATATATATATATATATATATATTTTTTTTTTTTTTTTTTTATACGTATTTTGTAATTTCGTAATATTATTTTGTATATATTTCCTATAGAAATCTACGGAATTTATGTGTATTCAGTATATATATTTTGGAACAAATTTACAATGTTTTATTTATTGTTTTTGCGTTTTTTTCAATACAAATTTACCTTATTGTATATTAATTGCATTTTGTATATTAATTTTAATACCATTTAATTATTCTCTGTATTTTTTGTATATGTATTTAAAAAAATACTTTATCTTGTGAGTATTTTGCATTTTATTTTCTATTTTAAATTTAAATTATTTTATTATTATTCTATGTACTTTTTTTGATACGAGTTACATTTATTCATATATAACAAAATAAATACAAAATTCACAAAAATAGATATGCAAAATACATATAAACTATGTAAATTTGTTTCAAAATATATATACGAATACACATAAAAATAAAATATATTTCTATAAAAAATATATATACAAAATACACATAAGAATAAAATAAATACGTATAAAAATATATACAAAATACTTACATAAATAATGTAAATTAGTATCAAAATAAATAAACAAAATACCAATAAAGATATTATATATGTATATATGTATATATATATATATGTATATATATATATATATATATATATATATATATACATATATACATATATATATATATATATATATATATACATATATACATATATATATATATATATATATATATATATATATATATATATATATATGTATATATACAAAATACACATTAAATAATATAAATTTGTTTAGACTATACAGAAATACACATGAAGTGGTGTAAATGCACGTATAAAATGTATGCCTGAAATGCGATAAATAATGTAAGTTAGCGATCAAAATGAATAAACAAATATCAATAAAAGGAAATGTGTATTTAATAATGAAAATGAATATGAAAATACACATAAAATAACCTAATTTGTATCCAATCTATGAAAAATAAAAAAATATTTAAATTTAAATTTACCTTATTGTATTTATTTTGTATATTTATTTTGGCTAAATTGAAATATTTTATGTGTATTTTCATTATATATAATTTTATAAAAATGCGTTATTTTATAAGAGTATTTTATCTTGAAGTTTATACAAATGTACATTATTTTATTAATATTTTCTATTGTATATATTTTTGATACGATTTTATATTATACTGTTTGTGTTTTGTCATATATTTTTATACATATTTTCAATATTTAATTATGTATTTTTATATATATTTTATACAAATTAATCATTTTAAGTGTATTTGTTTATATAATGTTTCATTCAAATTTACATTATTTTTAAAAGTGTATTTTCAAAAACATATGTTATTTCAATAAATTTACATAATTTATGTGTATTTTGTATTTATTTTCAAAACAAATTTAAAATATTTTTGTGTTTTTTGTATATACATATAGAGTAAATTTCTATGAAAATATATATTCAAAATACATATAAAATTATGTAAATAAGTATAAAAGATATATATCAAATATTCCTAAAAAATGAAAATTCATTATCAAAATAAATAAACAAATTCCGATAAAAGAAGACAGTATATTTGTAGGAAAATAAATATACATAAATACATTGAAAATTACGAAATTTGAATAACAAAAATATATACAAAATAACAAAAAAAATCAATTTAATGTGAAAATAGATATGCAAAAATACCCATATAATTAGTTAAATTTGTATTTAAATACATGTTTCCAAAAACTCACACATAAAGAATTATGTAAATTTGGTATGAAATGAAAACAAATTCGCATAAAATAACGTACATTATGCTATAAATGATATACAAATATACATAGAATAATGTAAAATCGTAATCAAAATAAATACACAGAATATCAATAAAATAATGTAATTTTGTAGGAAAATGAGATGCAAAATACCCATAAAATAAAAAGCATTTTTTTTAAATACATATACAAAGAAACACATAGAATAATTAAATTTGTATTAAAAATTAATATGCAAATGCACGTACAATAAGGGAAATTTTGTATTGAAAAATATACAAATGCACATAAAACAATGTTAATATATTTGTTTCAATATGTATAAATACTGAATATGCCATAAAATAACGTATATTTCTATAGAAATATATAAAAATACATGGAAATGACGTAAATACGTATAAAATATATATACACACATATACATTAAATAATGTAAATTGCATCAAAATAAATAAACAAAATATTTATTGAAAAGAATGTGTATTTATATGAAAATAGATATTCAAAATTCACATAAAATATTGTAAATTTGTATAAACTTTTAAAAAATACACAAATAAATGTAAATTTGTATAAAATATATATACAAATACACAAAAACTAGTTAAATTGTATGAAATATGTACAAAATATTACATAAAATTTCAATGTAAATTTGAATGAAAAATATATAAACAAACACAATTTAAAATAACGTAAATTTGTAAGGAATATAGAGTAGAAATACACATTAAATAATGTAAATATGTATAAAAATATATACAAAACACAAATAGAACAATGTAAAATAGTATCAAAATAAATACACAGAATATTAATAAATAATGTAAATTTCTCTGTATGAAAATAAGATGCAAAATACCCATAAACAACGATTTTTATGAAATATATATATAAAATACACATAAAATATTTAACTTTTGTATTACAATAAATATACAAATGCATACAATAAGGTAAATTTAGCTGAAATAGATATGCAAATAATACATAAACAACAAAATTTGTTTCAAAATATTTATACGAATACACATAAAATAACGTAGATTTCTATGAAAATATATAAACAAAATACACATCAAATGAAGTAAATATGTATAAGAGTATGTACACACACATAAAATAATGTAAACTCTCGTATAAAATAAATAAACTAAATGCTAATAAAAGAATAAGTTACTTGTATAAATATATAAAATACATAAAATAACGTAAATTGTATAAAACTATATATTAAAAATAAACAAAATAATTAAATTTATGGCGTAGATATACAAAGAATACATAAAATAAGCAATTTTGAATTGAAATAATGATAGGTATCATAAATAAAGTAATTTGTATCAAAATATATATTCAAATAATATTATTATATTAAAATTAATATACAAAATGCGAAAGAGACAAGGTAAATTTGTATTAAAATATGCAACATACACTTTTACATCATAATAAATTTATATTATTTATTGGTATTTTGTTTATTTATTTGATAATGAATTACATGATTATATGTGTATTTTTGTACATATTTTTTGCATGCATTTACATTATTTAATGTGTATTTTTGTTTATAGTTTACACAAATTTACGTTATTATATGTGTATTTTAAAGGAACATTTTGATGAAATTTCATTTTTATTTCATGGATTTTGTATATATATATTTCCAATTCAAATTTAGTTATTTTAGGTATTTTATATATATTTCTCACACAAATTTAATTACTTGTGTATTTTTGCAGGTTTTATATAAATTTATTATTTTATGTGTATTTTGTATATTTATATTTACAACATACTATCTCTTTTAGCTATTTCCTTTTATTTATTTATTTTGCTTATGTATTTTATAAAATTATATATTTTGAAACAACTCACATTGTTTCATATGTATTTGCATATAAAAATTTGTATTGCATTAAATTTGTATTGAAAACAGATATGCAAAAATACATATAAACAATGTGAATTTGTTTCAAAATATATACGAACACACAAAATAAACGTAGTAGATCTCTCATAAAAAATACATATTCAAAAATACACATGTGCCTGGCAACACGTATAAAAAATGTATTCACATAAAAATAATGTAAATTGTATTTTTTTTTTTTTTTTTTTTTACATTGCAGCCCATTGCGCCGGTAGGCTTTCTTCCAGGTGGATCCCGATGGTCCGTCCAAGGCTTCTTTCCGGTAGGTCCTGATGGTCGGCCCAGCCTGGTTCTGGCGCAGGCGAGTGTTTATAGTGGCGCTATCTTTGCATTGGCTCGCGCCGTCTCCCAGAGCTCATTCTTTGATCCTAGAATCTAGAGTCCGCTGATAGGTGGTCTCTGACAGCATGTGGCAGTTTTGTCACCGCGGCGGCTGAAAAATCCCAGCTTGGTGGCACCGGGCGGGGATTGAACTCGCGTCCTCCTGAACACGAGGCCGTTACTTTGACGACTCAGCCACCGCCTCCCCACGTAAATAAACAATATACCAATAAAAGAATGTGTATTTGTATAAATATAAATATACAAAATGCACATAAAACAACGTAAATTTATATAAAACTATATACATAAAATAACGCAAATTTCCATAAAAATATATGTACAAAAATGAACATTAAATAAATTTGCATAAAAATATACATACAAAACACACATTAGATAATGTAAATGAGTATAAAAATATGTATACAAAATACCTATGAAATAATCTAAATTCGTTTCGAATTAAATAAAGAAATACCAATAAAATAATGTAATTTTGGATGAAAATATATATACAAAATACACATAAAATAACCTAAATATAAATACAAATATACACATAAAATAATTAAAATTGAATGAAATAAATATACAAAATAAACATAAAATAAGGTAAATTTGTAATGAAATATATGAAAAAAAACACATAAAATAATATAAATTTGTATGAAAATATATATACAAATACACATTAAATAACTTGAATTTGTATAAAATTTGTATCAAAATATATACTTATACACACAATAAAATAACGTAATTTTTTTATGAAATGTATATACAAAATAACACATAAAATAATTTAAATACGTAGAAAATATATATACAAAAACACATAAAATGGTGTAAATATAGTATGAAAATATATAAACAAATACACATAAAAATAATGTAAATTTGAATTAAAATATATATCATATAAATAATGTAATTCATTGCATCAAAATAAATAAACAAAATATTTCAATAAAGAATGTTGTATTTGTATGAATATAAATATACAAATACACATAAAATAACGTAAATTTATATAAAACTACAAAAAATGCACACAGAAGTAATTAAATTTGTGGACGAAAAATATATACAAAATACACGAAATAAGCTTAAATTTGAAATTGAAATATATATAAAAAAAAAATGAAATAAAAGTAAATTGTATCAAAATATTTATACAATACACGCTAATAACGTGAAATTTGTGAAAATATATAAGAAGCAAAATACACATTAAATAATGTAAATACGTATAAAAAATATGTATTGTAAATGCACATATAATCATGTAATTTAAACATCCAAAATAAAATAAAACAAAATACCAATAAAAATAATATAAATTTGTACGAGTAAACGTGTATGTTGTGTTATTTTTTCAATACAAATTTCACTCTTATTATATACGCATTTTGGTATATTAATTTAATACACCAAATTTTATTCACGTAGTA
Organism: Eriocheir sinensis; assembly: GCF_024679095.1. Classification (NCBI taxonomy): domain Eukaryota; kingdom Metazoa; phylum Arthropoda; class Malacostraca; order Decapoda; family Varunidae; genus Eriocheir; species Eriocheir sinensis. The sequence continues at coordinate 11,971,244 of NC_066565.1, read as the reverse complement.
TTTTTGTATCTGTATTTCTTTATAAACATATTTTATTTTTGGCATTGCCTCTTATTTTCTAAGGCTAAATTTACATTATTTTATTGATATTCTGCTCTTATTCATTTTGATAGAATGACATTGTCTCTATGGTATTTCTTGTATATATTTTTCTTACAATAAATTTACGTTATTTTATAGTATTGTTTTGTTGGACACAAATTTACAATATTTTATGGGTATTTTGTATAAACATTTCAAAAAAAAAAAAAATTTACCTAGTTTTATGAGTATTTTGTATATCTATTATACAAACTCAAATTTATGTATTTTGTATATATTTTTAATACAAATTTTACTTTTATGTTATGTGTATTTTGTAAATTTATTTTCATTCAAATATATATTATTTTATTGCAAGCTTTGTTGATTTATATTGACACGAATTTACATTATTTTATATGTACTTTGTATATATATTTCTTTTATACGTTTTCCATTATTTAATATTTATTTTGAATATATATTTTTATACAAATTCATGGTATTTGTGTGTATTTGCATATACATTTTCATATAACTTATACTATTTTATGTATTTTGTACATATATTTTATTACAAATTTTTACCTTATTTTTTATGTTTATTTTGTATGTATTTAGTATATTTTATATTTATCCAAATACACATCTTTTTATTGGGTATTTTGTTTATTTATTTGACATGAATTTCTTTTTTTTTGGTGTCTTTGATATATATATTTTTATACTAATTTTAATAATTTTATATGTATTTTTAATATATATTTTCATAGAAATTTTTACTTATATGTATATTTCATAGAAAATACACATGAAAATAATTCCAAATTGCACGGAAATAAAAATGAACAAAATACTGATAAATAATGTAATTTTTGAATGAAATATATAAGAAATACATAAAATAACGTAAATACAAATAAATATACACACAAAAATGATTTAATTTGAATGGTTACATAAAAATAAACTTAAAATACATACAAATTTATAATGAATATATATACAAAATATTATTACAAAAATAAATGTAGATTTGTTTCCAAAAATATATACAACGAATACACATTAAAATAAACGTAGATTTCAATAGAAATATATATACAAAATACACATGAAATGTTGTAAATACGTATAAAAAATATATATATGTAAATACAAAGGCATTAAAATATTGTAAAGTGTCAAAATAAGTATAATTAAAATATCATTAGAAAAGAATGGTGTATTTGTATTAAAATAAATATACAAAAATACACATACAATAAGGTAAATCTGTATTGAAATAGATATGCAAAATACATATAAAACAATGTAAATTTGTTTCAAAATATATATATGAATACATGACATAAAATAACGTAGATTTGTATAAAAATATATATACAATAAATACACATAAATGAAGTAAATATTTATATAAGAAAAATGTATACAAAATACACATAAAATAATAGTCAAATTGTATCAAAAATAAATAAAACAAACAAAAATACTAATAGAAAGAATGTGTGTGTATTTGTATAACATAAATATACATATACAATACACCATAAAAATAACGTAAATTTCAGTATAAAACTATATACAAAAAAATACAGAGAAGTTATTAAATTCAAAGGAAAATAAATATACAAAATACAGATAAAATAAGTTTAAATTTGAATTAAATGTATATAGAAAATACATAAAATAATGTAAATTTGTATCAAAAATATTTATAAAAATACATATAATAACGTAAATTTGTTTAAAATATATAAACAAAATGCAAACATACATTGGGTCAAGTAATGTAAATACGTATAAAAATATGTACAACAAATACACATATAATCATGTGTAAATTCGTATCAAACTAAATAAACAAAATATCAATAAAATAATGCAAATTTGTATGAGAAAAAACATATACAAAATACATATATAAATAACGTACTAATTTTTATAAAAATATATGTCCAAAAAATGAACGTAAAATAAAAGTAATTCTTGGATAAAAAAGTATATATACAAACACACACATTAAATAATGTAAATGCGTACATAAATAATCCTAAATTTGTATAAAACTATATACAATAAATACACAAAAAATAATTTAAATTAGTATGAAAAGAAATATACAAAAATATTATAAAATTAGGTTAATTTCTTTATTGAAATCATATACAAAAATACATATAAAAATAATGTAAATTTGAAAGAAAATATATAAATAAAATACAAATATAATAACGTAAAATTGTATGAAATATATAATCAAAAATATATACATTAAATAATGTAAATATGTATAAAAAATATATACAAAACACAAACAGAATAATGTAAAATCGTATCAAAATATATACACAGAATATTAATAAAAATAATGTAAATTTTAGTATGAAAATTAAGATGCAAAAATACCTATAAAATAACGCATTTTTATAAAAATATTGATACCTCAAAAATACACATAAAATATTTGAATTTGTATTAAAATAAATATACAAAAATGCAACATAATAAGGTAAATTTATTGAAATAGATATGCAAAATACATATAAAAATAATGTAACGATTTGTTTCCAAAATATATATACGAATACACATAAAATAACGTAGATTTCTTATAAAATATATATACAAAATACATATAATATTAAGTAAATGATGTATAAAAAAATGTATATTAAAAATAATAATATAAAATAATGTAAATTGTATAAATGTAAATAAACAAAATTCTAATAAAAGAATGGTATTTGTATAAATATAAATATACAAAATGCACATAAAATAACGTAAATTTGTATAAAATTATATACTAAAAAAATACACAGAAGTAATTAACTTGCATGAAAAATAGATATACAAATACACAAAATAAGTTAATTTGAATTGAAATTGCATATGTACACATAAAATAAAGTAAATTGTTTCTGCAACATTTTTAACAACACACATTTAACAACGTAGATTTGTAAAAAAATATATGGAACAAAATATTAATATTAAGTAGAATAAATACGTATAAAAATATTTACAAAATAATACCAATAATCAAGTTATTCGTATCAAAAATAAATAAATAAAAAAAAAAATTAATTAACAATGTAAATTTGTAGGAGAAAACATATACAAAATACGCATAAAATAACGCAACAATTAAATTTCTTTATATGAAAAATATATATACAAAATGACACATAAAATAAGCTAAATTTGCATAAAAAAATATATATACAAAACACACTACTAGATAATGTGAAATGAGTATAAAGATATGTATACAAAATATTTATAGAAATAATTCTAAATTACGAAAATTAAATATTAAGAAAATATCGAAAATAATGTAATTTTAATGAAAAATATATATACAAAATACACATAAATAACCTAAATAACACAAATACACAAGTATACATTATGAAATAATTTAAAATTGAATGTTTATAAATAAGTTGAAAATCAATTACATGAAATTATAAGTGTAAATTTGTAATAAAATATTTATGTGAATGGCTTACACACAAAATAATATAAATTTGTATGAAAAATATATATACAAAATACACACAAAAACAAATATGAATTTGTATAAAATTTTGTATCAAAAATATATACTTATTACATTATTATTTTGTATAAAATAACGTAATTCATTTTAGCTTATTTTATGAAAATGTATATATATTACACAAATACACTTCTGTGTATTTCTTGTAAATAGTTTAAATATTTACGTTATTTTTATTTATATTTTATTGGTTTTTATTTTTGCGTAGTTCATTATTTTGCTGTCTTGAAAAAAAAAAAAAATATATATACTTTATATTTTAAATATCTATAAGATAATGTAAATTGTGTTTTGTATGAAAATTAATTGATAAACAAAAGTACAATAAAATAATGTAAATTATTTTGTGTATTTGACATGATTTTACATTGGTTTCATTTGTGTTTTGTACATATTTTTATAATAAATTCGTTTAGGATAAAATATATATACAAAAAAATAAATATTCAGAATTTTAGATAATATAAGGTTGTGACACATAAAATATTTCAATTTGTTTTAAAATAAATATACAAAATGCACATACAATAAGGTAAATTTGTATTGAAATAGATATGCAAAATACATATAAAATAATGTAAATTTGTTTCAAAATATATATACGAATACACATAAAAAAACGTAGATTTCTATAAAAATACATATACAAAATACATATAAAATTAAGTAAATACGTATAAAAAATGTATACAAAATTCACATAAAATAATGTACATTCGTATAAATGTAAATAAACAATATACCAATAAAAGAATGTGTATTTGTATAAATATAAATATACAAAATGCACATAAAATAACGTAAATTTATTGTAAATTCGTTTCAAAATAAATAAACAAAATATCATGAAAAGAATGTTTATTTGTATGAATAAATAATAGAAAAGAATGTGTATTTGTATGAAAATAAATAGATAGAGATAAATTTGTATGAAATATATATGCAAGATATGTATTAAATATATATATATATATATATATATATATATATATATATATACAAAAAACAAATAGAATAATGTAAGATCGTATCAAAATAAATACACCGAATATTAATAAAATAATGTAAATTTGTTTGAAAATAAAGATGCAAAATTCCCATCAAATAGCGCATTTCTTATAAAAATATATATACCAAAATACACATAAAATATTTAAATTTGTATTGAAATAAATATACAAAATGCACATACAATAAGGTAAACTTCTATTGAAAGAGATATGCAAAAATACATATAAAACAATGTAAATTTGTTTCAAAATATATATACGAATACACATAAAATAACTGGGATATCTATAAAAATAGATATACAAAATACACATAAAATTAGGTAAACACGTATAAAAAAATGTAAACAAAATACACATAAAATAATATAAATTCGAAACAAAATAAATAATCAAAATACCAATAAAAGAATGTGTATTTGTATAAATATAAATGTACAAAATACACATACAAAATAAACAGAAAATAAGGTAAATTTTTAATGAAATATATGTACAAAATACACATAAAATAATGTAAATTAATATGAAAATATATATACAAATACACATAAAATACCATGAATTTGTATAAAATTATATATTCAAAATGAATATTAAATAATGTAAATGCGTATAAAAATATATATAAAAAGTACATAAAAAATAATGTAAATTCGTATCAATATAAATCAACAAAATACCAATAAAATAATATATATTTGAATGAAAATAGATTTACAAAATACACATAACATAACTAAAATTTGTATTGAAATATATACAAAAATACATAAAAATAATTTGAGTTTGTATGAAAATAGATATTCAAAATATACATAAAACTAGGTAAATTTCTTTTGAAATATATATACAAAATACCCATAAAATATTGTAAATTTGTGTCAAAATATATAAACATAAACACATAAAATAACGTAAATTTGTTTCAAAAATATATACAAAATACACATAGAATAATGTCAAATCGAATCAAAATGAATGAGCAGAATATCAATAAAATAACGTAATTTGTATGAAAATAATGATGCAAAATACCCATAAAATAAAGCATATTTTATAAAAATATATACAAAATTGACATAGAATAATTAAATTTATATGAAAATTAATATACAAAATGCATATACAATAACGTAAATTTGTATTGAAAAAAATGCAAATACACATACACATATAACGTAAATTTGTTTAAAATCTATATACGAATACACATAATATAACGTAGATTTCTATAGAAATATATATATACAAATACACATTAAATAATTTAAATTCTAGTCAAAATAAATAAACAAAATATCAATAAAAGAATGTGTATTTGTATGAAAATAGATATACAAAATACTCATAAAATAACCTAAGTTTGTATAAAACTATATACAAAAATACACAAAAATAATTTAAATTTGTATGAAAATAAATATACAAAATACACATAAAATTATTTTGTATATGTATTTTATTCAAATGTACGTTATTTTATGTGAATTTATTTTCATTTCATACTAATTTACATTATTTTATGTGTATTTTGTACATATAATTAAATACAAATTTAACTAATTATAGTTGTATTTTGTATATCTATTTTCATACAAATTGAGTTTTTTTTTGTATATATTTTTATTCAAATTTTCGTAATCTTATAAAAATATATATACCAAAATACACATAAAATTTTTAAATTTGCATTGAAATAAATATACAAAATGCACATACAATAAGGTAAATTTGTATTGAAAGAGATATGCAAAAATACATATAAAACAATGTAAATTTGTTTTAAAATATATATACGAATACAAATAAAAAAACGTTGATTTCTATAAATATATATTCACAAAATACACATAAAATTAAGTAAATACGTATAAAAAAATGTATACAAAATACACATAAAATAATGTAAATTCGAATTAAAATAAATAAACAAAATGCCAATAAAAGAATGTGTATTTGGATAAATATAAATATACAAAATACACATACAAAATAAACATAAAATAAGGTAGATTTGTAATAAATTATATGTACAAAATACACATAAAATAATGTAAATTTATATGAAAATATATATATAAAAATACACATAAAATACCATGAATTTGTATAAAAATATATATTCAAAATAAATATTAAATAATGTACAAGCGTATAAAAATATATATACAAAGTACATATAAAATAATGTAAATTCGTATCAATATAAATCAACAAAACACCAATAAAATAATATATATTTGAATGAAAATAAATTTACAAAGTACACATAACATAACTAAAATTTGTATTAAAATATATACAAAAATACATAGAAATAATTTGAGTTTGTATGAAAATAGATATACAAAATACACATAAAACTAGGTAAATTTCTTTTGAAATGTATATACAAAATACCCATAAAATATTGTAAATTTGTGTCAAAATATATAAACAAATACACATAAAATAACGTAAATTTGTATGAAAAATATATACAAAATACACATAGAATAATGTCAATTCCTATCAAAATGAATGAGCAGAATATCAATAAAATAATGTAAATTTGTATGAAAATAAAGATGCAAAATACCCAAAAAATAAAGCATATGTTTATAAAAATACAGATACAAAAATACACATCGAATAATTAAATTTGTATTAAAATTAATATACAAAATGCATATATAATAAGGTAAATTTGTATTGAAAAAATATGCAACATACACGTTTACTCATACAAATTTATATTATTTTATTGGTATTTTGTTTATTTATTTTGATACGAATTACATGATTATATGTGTATTTTGTACATATTTTTTATACGTATTTACATTATTTAATGTGTATTTTGTTTATATATTTTCATACAAATTTACGTTATTATATGTGTATTTGTATAAATATTTTGATACAAATTTACTTTATTTCATGTATTTTGCATATATATTTCAATTCAAATTTAGCTTATTTCGTGTGTATTTTGTATATATTTTCATACAAATTTAAGTACTTCTGTGTATTTTTGTATATAGTTTTATATAAATTTACGTTATTTTATTTATATTTTGTATATTTATATTTATACAAATACACATTCTTTTATTGGTATTTTGTTTATTTATTTTGATACGAATTTACATTATTTTATGTGTATTTTGTATACATTTTTTTATACGTATTTACCTTATTTTATGTGTATTTTGTATATATATTTTTATAGAAATCTACATTATTTTATGTGTATTCGTATATATTTTGAAACAAATTTACATTGTTTTATATGTATTTTGTATATTTATTTTAATACAAATTAAATTTTTTGATGTGTATTCTGGTATATATATTTTTATAAAAAAAAAAAGCGTTATTTTATGGGTATTTTGCTTCTTTATTTTCATACAAATCTACATTATTTTATTAATATTCTGTGTATTTATTTTGATACGATTTTACATTATTCTATTTGTGTTTTGTACATATTTTTTATACAAATTTACGTTTTTTTATAAAATTATTGATTCCAAAATACACATAAAATATTTCAATTTGTATTAAAATAAATATACAAAATGCACATACAATAAGGTAAATTTGTATTGAAATAGATATGCAAAATACATATAAAATAATGTAAATTTGTTTCAAAATATATATACGAATACACATAAAATAACGTAGATTTCTATAAAAATACATATACAAAATACATATAAAATTAAGTAAATACGTATAAAAAAATGTATACAAAATTCACATAATATAATGTACATTCGTATAAATGTAAATAAACAATATACCAATAAAAGAATGTGTATTTGTATAAATATAAATATACAAAATGCACATAAAATAACGTAAATTTATTGTAAATTCGTTTCAAAATAAATAAACAAAATATCATGAAAAGAATGTGTATTTGTATGAAAATAAATAATAGATAATAAATTTGTATGAAATATATATGCAAGATATTCATTAAATAATGTAAATATGTATAAAAAAATATATATATACAAAAAACAAATAGAATAATGTAAGATCGTATCAAAATAAATACACCGAATATTAATGAAATAATGTAAATTTGTTTGAAAATAAAGATGCAAAATTCCCATCAAATAGCGCATTTCTTATAAAAATATATATACCAAAATACACATAAAATATTTAAATTTGTATTGAAATAAATATACAAAATGCACATACAATAAGGTAAACTTCTATTGAAAGAGATATGCAAAAATACATATAAAACAATGTAAATTTGTTTCAAAATATATATACGAATACACATAAAATAACGTAGATATCTATAAAAATAGATATACAAAATACACATAAAATTAGGTAAATACGTATAAAAAAATGTAAACAAAATACACATAAAATAATATAAATTCGAAACAAAATAAATAATCAAAATACCAATAAAAGAATGTGTATTTGTATAAATATAAATGTACAAAATACACATACAAAATAAACAGAAAATAAGGTAAATTTTTAATGAAATATATGTACAAAATACACATAAAATAATGTAAATTAATATGAAAATATATATACAAATACACATAAAATACCATGAATTTGTATAAAATTATATATTCAAAATGAATATTAAATAATGTAAATGCGTATAAAAATATATATAAAAAGTACATATAAAATAATTTAAATTCGTATCAATATAAATCAACAAAATACCAATAAAATAATATATATTTGAATGAAAATAGATTTACAAAATACACATAACATAACTAAAATTTGTATTGAAATATATACAAAAATACATAAAAATAATTTGAGTTTGTATGAAAATAGATATTCAAAATACATATAAAACTAGGTAAATTTCTTTTGAAATATATATACAAAATATTCATAAAATATTGTAAATTTGCGTCAAAATATATAAACATATACACATAAAATAACGTAAATTTGTTTCAAAAATATATACAAAATACACATAGAATAATGTCAAATCGTATCAAAATGAATGAGCAGAATATCAATAAAATAACGTAAATTTGTATGAAAATAAAGATGCAAAATACCCATAAAATAAAGCATATTTTTATAAAAATACATATACAAAAATTCACATAGAATAATTAAATTTGTATGAAAATTAATATACAAAATGCATATACAATAACGTAAATTTGTATTGAAAAAAAAAAGCAAAATACACATAAAAGTGTAAATTTGTTTAAAAATCTATATACGAATACACATAATATAACGTAGATTTCTATAGAAATATATATACAAAATACACATGAAATGATGTAAATACGTATAAAAATATATATACAAAATACACATTAAATAATTTAAATTCTAGTCAAAATAAATAAACAAAATATCAATAAAAGAATGTGTATTTGTATGAAAATAGATATACAAAATACTCATAAAATAACCTAAGTTTGTATAAAACTATATACAAAAATACACAAAAATAATTTAAATTTGTATGAAAATAAATATACAAAATACACATAAAATTATTTTGTATATGTATTTTATACAAATGTACGTTATTTTATGTGAATTTATTTTCATTTCATACAAATTTACATTATTTTATGTGTATTTTGTACATATAATTAAATACAAATTTAACTAATTATAGTTGTATTTTGTATATCTATTTTCATACAAATTGATTTTTTTTATATATTTTTATTCAAATTTTCGTAATCTTATAAAAATATATATACCAAAATACACATAAAATTTTTAAATTTGCATTGAAATAAATATACAAAATGCACATACAATAAGGTAAATTTGTATTGAAAGAGATATGCAAAAATACATATAAAACAATGTAAATTTGTTTCAAAATATATATACGAATACAAATAAAAAAACGTTGATTTCTATAAATATATATACACAAAATACACATAAAATTAGGTAAATACGCAAAAAAAAATGTATACAAAATACACATAAAATAATGTAAATTCGAATTAAAATAAATAAACAAAATGCCAATAAAAGAATGTGTATTTGGATAAATATAAATATACAAAATACACATACAAAATAAACATAAAATAAGGTAGATTTGTAATAAAATATATGTACAAAATACACATAAAATAATGTAAATTTATATGAAAATATATATATAAAAATACACATAAAATACCATGAATTTGTATAAAAATATATATTCAAAAAAAATATTAAATAATGGAAAAGCGTATAAAAATATATATACAAAGTACATATAAAATAATGTAAATTCGTATCAATATAAATCAACAAAACACCAATAAAACAATATATATTTGAATGAAAATAAATTTACAAAGTACACATAACATAACTAAAATTTGTATTAAAATATATTCAAAAATACATAGAAATAATTTGAGTTTGTATGAAAATACATATACAAAATACACATAAAACTAGGTAAATTTCTTTTGAAATGTATATTCAAAATACCCATAAAATATTGTAAATTTGTGTCAAAATATATAAACAAATACACATAAAATAACGTAAATTTGTATGAAAAATATATACAAAATACACATAGAATAATGTCAATTCCTATCAAAATGAATGAGCAGAATATAAATAAAATAATGTAAATTTGTATGAAAATAAAGATGCAAAATACCCAAAAAATAAAGCATATGTTTATAAAAATACAGATACAAAAATACACATCGAATAATTAAATTTATATTAAAATTAATATACAAAATGCATATATAATAAGATAAATTTGTATTGAAAAAATATGCAACATACACGTTTACTCATACAAATTTATATTATTTTATTGGTATTTTGTTTATTTATTTTGATACGAATTACATGATTATATGTGTATTTTGTACATATTTTTTATACGTATTTACATTATTTAATGTGTTTATATATTTTCATACAAATTTACGTTATTATGTGTATTTGTATAAATATTTTGATACAAATTTACTTTATTTCATGTATTTTTTATATATATTTCAATTCAAATTTAGCTTATTTCGTGTGTATTTTGTGTATATTTTCATACAAATTTAACTACTGTGTATTTTTGTATATAGTTTTATATAAATTTACGTAATTTTATGTGTATTTTGTATATATATATATATATATATATATATATATATATATATATATCTATATATATATATATGTATATATATATATATATATATATACATATATATATATATTTACTTATTGGTATTTTGTTTATTTATTTTGATAGAATTTACATTATTTTATGTGTATTTGTATATATTTTTTATAAATTTACTTCATTTATATGTATTTTGTATATATTTTATAGAATTTACCTTATTGTATGTGTTTTTTTATATTTATTTAACAAATTTAATTTTTTGATGTATTTTGGTATTTTGGTATATATTTTTATAAATAAAAAAAATGCGTTATTTTATGGGTATTTTGCTTCTTTATTTTCATACAAATTTACATTATTTTATTAATATTCTGTGTATTTATTTTGATACGATTTTACATTATTCTATTTGTGTTTTGTACATATTTTTTTATACAAATTTACGTTATTTTAAGTGTATTTGATAATGTATTTTCATTCAAATTTACATTATTTTATGTGTATTTTGTGTATGTATTTCAATACAAATTTACCTAATTTTATGTGTATTTTGTATATTTATTTTCATACAAATTTAAAATATTTTTGTGTATTTTTGTATATAGTTTGATACAAATTTAGGTTATTTTATGTGTATTTTGTATATCTATTTTCATACAAATACACATTCTTTTATTGATATTTTGTTTATTTATTTGACGCGAATTTACATTATTTAATGTGTATTTTGTATATATATTTTTATACGTATTTACATCATTTCATGTGTATTTTGTATAGTTTTAAACAAATTTTTATTATTTAATGTGTATTTTGTATATATATATTTATACAAATACACATTCTTTTATTGTTATTTTGTTTATTTATTTTGATACTAATTTACATTATTTTATGTGTATTTTGTATACATTTTTTATACGTATTTACTTAATTTTATGTGTATTTTGTATATATATTTTTATAGAAATCTACCTTATTTCATGTGTATTCGTATATATATTTTGAAACAAATTTACATTGTTTATATGTATTTTGCATTTCTATTTTTGTGTATTCTGTATTTATCTTTGTTATACATAGAATAATGTAAAATCGTATCAAAATAGGTACACAGAATATCAATAAAATAATTTAAATTTGTATGAAAATAAAGATGCAAAATACCCATAAGATAAAGCATTTTTTTTTAAATATATATACAAAAATACACATAGAATAATTAAATTGGTATTAAAATTAATATACAAAATGCACACATACAATAAGGATGACGTAAATACGTATAAAAATATATATACACAATACACATTAAATAATGTAAATTCACATCAAAATAAATAAACAAAATATCAAAAAAAGAATGTGTATTTGTATGAAAATAGATATACAAAATACACATAAAATATTGTAAATTTGTTTAAAACTCTATTAAAAAAATACACAAAAATAATTTAAATTTGTATAAAAATATATATACAAAATACACATAAAACTTCACATTATTTAATGTGTATTGTGTATATATATTTTTATACGTATTTACGTCATTTTATGTGTATTTTGTATATATATTTCTATAGAAATATATGTTATTTTATGTGTATTCGTATATATATTTTGAAACGAATATACATTGTTTTATGTGCATTTTGCATATTTTTTCAATATAAATTTACCTTATTGTACGTGCATTTTGTATATTAATTTTAATACAAATTTAATTATTCTATGTGTATTTTTGTATATGTATTTTCATAAAAAAATGCTTTATTTTATGGGTATTTTGCATCTTTATTTTCATACAAATTTACATTATTTTATTGATATTCTGTGTATTTATTTTGATACGATTTTACATTATTCTATGTATATTTTGAATATATATTTCATACAAATGAACGTTATTTTATGTGAATTTGTTTTCATTTCATACAAATTTACATTATTTTATGTGTATTTTGTACATGTATTTAAATACAAATTTAACTAATTATATGTGTATTATGTATATCTATTTTCATACAAATTGAAATTAATTTTGTGTATTTTAGTATATATTTTTATTCAAATTTTCGTAATTTTAAGTGAATTTTGTATATTTATTTTCCTACAAATATACGTTCTTTTATCGGAATTTTGTTTATTTATTTTGATACGAGATTTCATTATTTTAGGTGTATTTGATATATATATTTTTATACTTATTTACCTAATTTTATATGTATTTTGAATATATATTTTCATAGAAATTTACTCTATTTTATGTGTATATATATTTTGATACAAATTTACATTATTTATGTGTATTTCGCATATCTATTTCAATACAAATTTTCTTTATTGTATGTGCCTTTTGTATATTTATTTTGATGCAAATTTAATTATTTTATGTGTATTTTTGTATATATTTTTAAACAAATATGCGTTATTATATGGGTATTTTGCATCTTTATTTTCATACAAATTTACATTATTTTATTGATTGTCTGTTTATTTATTTTGATACGATTTTACGTTATTCTGTGTATTTTGTATATATTTTTAGACATATTTACATTATTTAATGTATATTTTGTACATATATTTTAAGGAAATTTACGTTATCTGATGTGTATTTGTTTATATATTTTCATACAAATTTACATTATTTTATGTGTATTTTGTATATGTATTTCAATAAAAATTTGCCTAATTTCATTTGTATTTTGCATATCTATTTTCAAACAAATTTAAATTATTTTTGTGTATTTTTGTATTATTTTTATACAACTTTTTTTTATTTTTTGTATTTTGTATATATATTTTCCTACACATATACATTCTTTTAGAGGAAATTTTGTTTATTTATTTTGATACGAATTTACATTATTTTATGTGTATTTTGTATATATATTTTCATAAAAATTTACGTAATTTTATTGTGTGTATTCGTATATATTTTGATAAAAATTTTCATTATTTTAAGTGTTTTTTGCATATCTATTTCCATTAAAATCTACCTTATTGTATGTGTATTTTGTATATTTATTTTAATACAAATTTAATTATTTTATGTGTATTTTTGTATATATTTTTTTTAAATATAAGATATTTTCTGGGTATTTTGCATCTTTAATTTTATAAGATTTTACATTACGTACATATCTTTTATACGTATTTACATTATTTAATGTGTATTTTGTTTATATATTTTTATACAAATTTACGTTATTATATGTGTATTTGAATATATATTTTGATACAAATTTACATTATTTTATGTATTTTCTATATTTATTTCAATTCAAATTTAGCTTATTTTATGTGTCTTTTGTATATCTATTTTCATACAAATTTAATTATTTTTGTTTAATTTTGTATATAGTTTTATACAATTTTACGTTATTTTATGTGTATTTTGTATATTTATATTTATACAAGTAAACATTCTTTTATTGGCATTTAGTTTATTTATTTTGATACGAATTTACATTATTTTATGTGTATTTTGTATACATTTTCTTATACGTATTTACTTCATTTTATGTGTATTTTGTATATATATTTTATAGAAATCTACGTTATTTTATGTGTATTCGTATGTATATTTTGAAACAAATTTACATTGTTTTATATGTATTTTGCATATCTATTTCAATACAAATTTACCTTATTGTATGTGCATTTTGTATATTTATTGTAATACAAATTTAAATATTTTATGTGCATTTTGGTATATATATTTTCATAAAAAATGCGTTGTTTTATGGGTATTTTGCATTTTTATTTTCATACAAATTTACATTATTTTATTAATATTCTGTGTATTTATTTTGATACTATTTTACATTATTCTATTTGTGTTTTGTATATATTTTTTTATACATATTTACATTATTTAATGTGTATTTTCTATATATATTTCATACAAATTTTCGTTCTTTTGAGTGTATTTGTTTATATATTTTTATTCAAATTTACATTATTTTATGTGTATTTTGTATATTATTTCAATAGAAATTTACCTAATTTCATGTGTATTTTGTATATATATTTTATACAAATTAAAATTATTTTTTGTGTATTTTTGTATAGAGTTTTATACAAATTTTACAATATTTTATGTGTATTTTGTATATCTATTTTCATACAAATACACATTCTTTTATTGATATTTTGTTTATTTATTTTGATGCGAATTAACATTATTTAATGTGTATTGTGTATATATATTTTTATACGTATTTACGTCATTTCATGTGTATTTTGTATATATATTTCTATAGAAATATACGTTATTTTATGTGTATTCGTATATATATTTTGAAACAAATATACATTGTTTTATGTGCATTTTGCATATTTTTTCAATACAAATTTACCTTATTGTACGTGCATTTTGTATATTAATTTTAATACAAATTTAGCTATTCTATGTGTATTTTTGTATATGTATTTTTATAAAAATATGCTTTATTTTATGGGTATTTTGCATCTTTATTTTCATACAAAATTACATTATTTTATTGATATTCTGTGTATTTATTTTGATACGATGTTACATTATTCTATGTATATTTTGTATATCTATTTTATACCAATGTACGGTATTTTTTGTGAATTTGTTTTCATTTCATACAAATTTACATTATTTTATGTGAATTTTGTACATGTATTTAAATACAAATTTAACTAATTATATGAGTATTTTGTATATCTATTTTCATACAAATTGAAATTAATTTTGTGTATTTTTGTATATATTTTTATTCAAATTTTCGTAATTTTATGTGTATTTTGTATATCTATTTTCCTACAAATATACGTTCTTTTATCGGAATTTTATTTATTTATTTTGATACGAATTTTAATTTTTTTTAGGTGTATTTGATATATATATTTTTATACTTATTTACATAATTTTATATGTATTTTGAATATATATTTTCATAGAAATTTACTCTATATGTATATGTATAGAAAATACACATGAAATAATATAAATTCGTATCGAAATAAATGAACAAAATACCGATAAAATAATGTAATTTTGAATGAAAATATATATAGAAAATACACATAAAATAACGTAAATACAAATAAATATATACACATAAAATGATTTAAATTTGAATGAAAATAGATATAAAAATAAACTTAAAATAAGGCAAATTTATAATGAAATATATATACAAAATACACATAAACTAATGTATATTTGTTTCAAAATATATATACGAATACACATAAAATAACGTAGACTTCTATAGAAATATATATACAAAATACACATGAAATGTTGTAAATACGTATAAAAATATATATACAAAATACACATTAAATAATGTAAATTCGTGTCAAAATAAATAATTAAAATATCAATAAAAGAATGTGTATTTGTATGAAAATACATATACAAAATACACATAAAATAACGTAAATTTGTATAAAACTATATATAAAAATACAAAAAAATAAGTTAAATTTGTATGAAAATAAATATACAAAATACACATAAAATTAGGTAAATTTGTAAAGAAATACATATACAAAATACACATAAAATAATGTAAATTTGAATAAAAATATATAAACAAATACACTTAAATTAACATAAATTTGTATAAAATATATATAAAAAATACTCATTAAATAATGTAAATATATAAAAATATATATACAAAACACAAATAAAATAATGTAAAATCGTATTAAAATAAATACACAGAATGTAAATAAAATAATGTAAATTTGTATGAAAATAAAGATGCAAAATACCCATAAAATAACGCCTTTTTTATAAATATACAAAATACACATGAAAAGATGTAAATACGTATAAAAATATATATACAAAATACACATTAAATAATGTAAATTCGCGTCAAAATAAATGAACAAAATGTCAATAAAAGAATGTGTATTTGTATGAAAATAAATATACAAAATACACATAAGATAATATAAATTTGTATAAAACTATATACAAAAATACAGAAAAATTATTTATATTTGTATGAAAATAAATATACAAAATTAGGTAAATTTGTATTGAAATACATATACAAAAATAAACATAAAATAGTGTAAATTTGAATGAAAATACATAAACAAATACACTTAAAATAACGTAAATTTGTATAAAAAATATATATACAAAACACAAATAGAATAATGTAAAATCGTATCAAAATAAATACACAGAATATTAATAAAATAATGTAAATTTGTATGAAAATAAAGAAGCAAAATACCCATAAAATAAAGCATTTTTTTTTAAATATATATACAAAAATACACATAAAAAAATTAATTTGAATTAAAATAAATATACAAAATACACATACAATAAGGTAAATCTGTATTGAAATAGATATGGAAAATATATATAAAACAATGTAAATTTGTTTCAAAATATATATACGAATACACATAAAATAACGTAGATTTGTATAAAAATATATATACAAAATACACGTAAAATGAAGTAAATACGTATAAAAAAATGTATACAAAATACACATAAAATAATGTAAATTCGTATCAAAATAAATAAACAAAATACCAATAAAAGAATGTGTATTTGTATAAATATAAATATACAAAATACACATAAAATAACGTAAATTTGTATAAAACTATATACAAAAATACACATAAGTAATTTAATTCGTATGAAAATAGATATACAAAATACAGATAAAATAATCTAAATTTGAATTGAAATGTATATACAAAATACATAAAATAATGTAAATTTGTATCAAAATATTTATAAAAATACATATAATAACGTAAATTTGTTTAAAAATATATAAACAAAATACACTTTAAATAATGTAAATACGTATAAAAAATATGCACAAAATACACATATAATCATGTAATTCGTATAAAACTAAATAAACAAAATAGCAATAAAATAATGTAAATTTGTATGAGAAAACATATACAAATACATATAAAATAACGCTAATTTCTATAAAAATATATGTCCAAAAATGAACGTAAAATAAATTAACTTTGGATAAAAATATATATACAAAACACACATTAAATAATGTAAATGCGTACATAAAATAACCTAAATTTGTATAAAACTATATACAAAAATACACAAAAATAATTTAAATTTGTATGAAAAGAAATATAAAAAATACACATAAAATTAGGTTAGTTTCTATTGAAATACATATACAAAATACACATAAAATAATGTAAATTTGAAAGAAAATATATAAACAAATACACGTAAATTTGTATGAAATATATATACAAAATACACATTAAATAATGTAAATATGTATAAAAAAATATATACAAAACACAAATAGAATAATGTAAAATCGTATCAAAATATATACATAGAATATTAATAAAAGTAAATATACAAAATGCACATACATTAAGGTAAATTTGTATTGAAATAGATATACAAAATACATATAAAATAATGTAAATTTGTTTCAAAATATATATGCGAATACACATAAAATAAC
This sequence comes from Eriocheir sinensis, assembly GCF_024679095.1. Taxonomy (NCBI): domain Eukaryota; kingdom Metazoa; phylum Arthropoda; class Malacostraca; order Decapoda; family Varunidae; genus Eriocheir; species Eriocheir sinensis. The sequence goes on along the minus strand of NC_066565.1, from coordinate 11,952,044 downwards.
GTAGATTTCTATAAAAATACATATACAAAATACACATAAAATTAAGTAAATACGTATAAAAAAATGTATACAAAATACACATAAAATAATGTAAATTCGTATAAATATAAATAAACAATATAGCAATAAAAGAATGTGTATTTGTATAAATATAAATATACAAAATGCACATAAAATAACGTAAATTTATATAAAACTATATACATAAAATAACGAAAATTTCTATAAAAATATATGTACAAAAATGAACATAAAATACATATAAAATAATGTAAATTTGTTTCAAAATATATATACGAATACACATAAAATAACGTAGATTTCTATAAAAATACATATACAAAATACACATAACATTAAGTAAATACGTATAAAAAAATGTATACAAAATACACATAAAATAATGTAAATTCGTATAAATGTAAATAAACAATATACCAATAAAAGAATGTGTATTTGTATAAATATTAATATAAAAAATGCACATAAAATAATGTAAATTTATATAAAACTATATACATAAAATAACGCAAATTTCTATAAAAAAAAATATGTACAAAAATGAACATAAAATAAATTTGCATAAAAATATATATACAAAACACACATTAGATAATGTAAATGAGTATAAAAATATGTATAGAAAATACCTATGAAATAATCTAAATTCGTATCGAATTAAATTAAGAAAATACCAATAAAATAATGTAATTTTGGATGAAAATATATATACAAAATACACATAAAATAACCTAAATACAAATATACACATAAAATATTGTATTTTGTATATACATTTCAATTCAAATTTAGCTTATTTTATCTGTATTTTGTATATCTATTTTCATACGAATTTAATTACTTCTGTGTATTTTTGTATCGTTTTATACAAATTTACGTTATTTTATGTGTATTTTGTATATTTATATTTATACAAATACACATTCTTTTATTGGTATTTTGTTTATTTATTTTGATACGAATTTACATTATTTTATGTGTATTTTGTATACATTTTCTTATACGTATTTACTTCATTTTATGTGTATTTTGTATATATATTTTTATACAAATCTACGTTATTTTATGTGTATTCGTATATATATTTTGAAACAAATTTACATTGTTTTATATGTATTTTGCATATCTATTTCAATACAGATTTACCTTATTGTATGTGTATTTTGTATATTTATTTTAAAACAAATTAATTTTTTCATGTGTATTTTGGTATATATATTTTTATAAAAAATGCGTTATTTAATGGGTATTTTGCATCTTTATTTTCATACAAATTTACATTGTTTTATTATAAAATAATATAAATTTGTATGAAAATATATACAAATACACATAACATAACATGAATTTGTATAAAATTTGTTTCAAAATATATACGAATACACACAATAAAAGAACGTAAATTTTATGAAAATGTATATATAAAATATAAAATAGTTTAAATACGTAGAAATATATATATATATATATATATATATATATATATATATATATATATATATATATATATATATATATATATATATATATATATATATATATATATATATATATATATATATATATATATATATATATATATATATATATATATATATATATATACACATAAAATAATGTAAATTGTAAAAAATAAATACAAAAATTCCAATAAAAGAATGTATATTTGTAGGAAAATATATATACAAAAACAAATAAAATAACTAAAATTTGTATAAAAATATATACAAAAATACACAAAAATAATTTAAATTTGTTTGAAAATAGATATGCAAAATACACATAAAGTTAGGCAAATTTGTATTGAAATACATATACAAAACTCACATAAAATAATGTAAATTTGTATGAAAATATATAAACAAATACATATAAAATCACGTAAATTTGGATAAAATATATATATACAAAATATACATTAGATATTTTAAATATGTATAAAAATATATTGTATTATATATATTTTTATTGATATTTGCGTTACTTATGTGTATTTTGTATATGTTTTCTCATAGAAATTTACATTATTTTATTGGTATTTTGTCTATTTATTTTGAAACGAATTACATGATTATTTGTGTATTTTTTACATTTTTTTATACGTATTTACATTATTTAATGTGTATTTTGTTTATATATTTTTATACAAATTTACGTTATTATATGTGTATTTCTATAGGTATTTTGATACAAATTTACATTATTTTATGTATTTTGTATATATATTTCAATTCAAATTTAGCTTATTTTATGTGTATTTTGTATATCTATTTTAATACAAAATCAAATATTTTATGTTTTTTCGTATATATATTTAAAAAAAAATGCGTTATTTTATGGGTATTTTGCATCTTAATTTTCATTCAAATTTACATTATTTTATTAATATTTTCTGTATTTATTTTGATACGATTTTACATTATTTTATTTGTGTTTTGTATATATTTTTTTATACATATTTACATTATTTAATGTTTTTTTTGTATATATATTTGATACAAATTTACGTTATTTTAAGTCTATATGTTTATATATTTTCATTCAAATTTACATTATTTTATGTGTATTTTGTATATGTATTTCAATACAAATTTACCTATTTTTATATGTTTTTTGTATATTTATTTTCATACAAGTTTAAATTATTTTTGTGTATTTTTGTATATAGTTTTATACAAATTTAGGCTATTTTATGTGTATTTTGTATATCTATTTTCATACAAATACTCATTCTTTTCATGATATTTTGTTTATTTATTTTGACACGAATTAACATTATTTAATGTGTATTTTTATATATATATTTTTATACGTATTTACATTATTTCAAGTGTATTTTGTATATATATTTCTATAGAAATCTCCGTTATTTTATGTGTATTCGTATATATATTTTGAGACAAATTTACATTGTTTTATGTGTATTTTGCATATTTTTTCAATACAAATTTACCTTATTGTATGTGCATTTTGAATATTAATTTTAATACAAATTTGATTAATCTATGTGTATTTTTGTATATGTATTTTTATAAAAATATGCTTTATTTTATGGGTATTTTGCAACTTTATTTTCATACAAATTTACATTATTTTATTAATATTCTGTGAATTTATTTTAATATGATTTTACATTATTCTATGTGTATTTTGTATATATATTTTATATAAAATATATTTGTTTTCATTTCATACAAATCTACATTATTTTATGTGTTTTTTGTACATGTATTTAAATACAAATTTAACTAGTTATATGTGTATTTTGTATATCTATTTTGTATGTATATTTTTATAGAAATTTACTCTATTTTATGAGTATTCGTATATATATTTTGATACATATTTACATTATTGATGTGTATTTTGCATATCTATTTCAATACCAATTTACTTTATTGTACGTGCATTTTGTATATTTATTTTAATACAAATTTAACTATTTTATATGTATTTTTGTATATATATTTTTAGGCAAATATGCGTTATTATATGGATATTTTGCATCTTTATTTTCATACAAATTTACATTATTTTATTGATATTCTCTTTATTTATTTTGATACGATTTAACATTATTCTATGTGTATTTTGTATATTTTTTATACATATTTACATTATTTAATGTTCATTTTGTATATATATTTTATCCAAATTTACATTATTTTATGTGTATTTGTTTATATATTTTCATACAAATCTACATTATTTTATGTGTTTTTTGTATATATATTTTTCTACGTATTTAAATTATTTTATGTGTATTTTGTATATACATTTTCATAAAAAAATTACGTTATTTTATTGTGTTTATAAGTATATATTTTGATACAAATTTTATACAAATTCATGTTATTTAATGTGTATTTGTATATATATTTTCATACAAATTTATATTATTTTATGTGTATTTTTCATATATTTCATTACAAATTTACCTTATTTTATGTTTATTTTGTATATTTATTTCATTCAATTTTAAATTATTTTATGTGTATATTTGTATTTGTATTTAGGTTATTTTATGTGTATTTTGTATATATATTTTCATCCAAAATTATATTATTTTATTGATATTTTCTTAATTTAATCCGATACGAATTTAGATTATTTCATAGGTATTTTGTATACATATTTTTATACTCATTTACATTATCTAAAGTGTGTTTTGTATATATATTTTTATGCAAATTTATTTTATGTTCATTTTTGTACATATATTTTTATAGAAATTTGCGTTATTTTATGTATATAGATTTATATAAATTTACGTTATTTTATGTGCATTTTGTATATTTATATTTAAACAAATACACATACTTTTATTGGTATATTGTTTATTTACATTTATACGAATTTACATTATTTTATGTGTATTTTGTATACATTTTTTTATACGTATTTACTTAATATTATGTGTATTTTGTATATGTATTTTTATAGAAATCTACGATATTTTATGTGTATTCGTATATATATTTTGAAACAAATTTACATTATTTTATATGTATTTTGCATATCTATTTCAATACAAATTTACCTTATTGTATGTGCATTTTGTATATTTATTTTAATACAAATTCAAATATTTTATGTGTATTTTGGTATCAGTAATTTTAAAAAAAAGCGTTATTTTATAGGTATTTTGCATCTTAATTTTCATACAAATTTACATTATTTTATTAATATTCTGTGTATATATTTTGATACGATTTTACATTATACTATTTGTGTTTTGTATATATATTTTTATACATATTTACATTATTTAATGTGTATTTTGAATATATATTTCATACAAATTTACGTTATTATATGTGTATTTGTTTATATATTTTCTTTCAAATTTACATTATTTTATATGTATTTTGTATATGTATTTCAATACAAATTAACCTAATTTTAAGTGTATTTTGTATATTTCTTTTCATACAAATTTAAATTATTTTTGTGTATTTTTGTATTTAGTTTTATACAAATTTAGGTTATTTTATGTACGCATTTACATTATTTAATGTGTGTTTTGTATATATATTTTTATCCAAAGTTACTTTATTATACGTTCATTTTTGGACATATATTTTTATGGAAATTAGCGTTATTTTATATGTATTTGTATATGTTTTCTCAAACAAATTTACATTATTTTTTTGATATTTTGTTTATTTAGTTTGATACGAATTACATGATTATATGTGTATTTTGTACATATTTTTTATACGTATTTACATTACTTAATGTGTATTTTGTTTATATATTTTTAAACAAATTTACGTTATTATATGTATTTTTTTTAATATTTTGATACAAATTTACATTATTTTATGTATTTTGTATATACATTTCAATTCAAATTTAGCTTATTTTATCTGTATTTTGTATATCTATTTTCATACGAGTTTAATAGCTTCTGTGTATTTTCGTATATAGTTTTATACAAATTTACGTTATTTTATGTGTATCTTGTATATTTATATTTATACAAATACACATTCTTTTATTGGTATTTTGTTTATTTATTTTGAAACGAATTTACATTATTTTATGTGTATTTTGTATACATTTTCTTATAAGTATTTACTTCATTTTATGTGTATTTTGTATATATATTTTTATACAAATCTACGTTATTTTATGTGTATTCGTATATATATTTTGAAACAAATTTACATTGTTTTATATGTATTTTGTATATCTATTTCAATACAGATTTACCTTATTGTATGTGTATTTTGTATATTTATTTTAATACAAATTAATTTTTTCATGTGTATTTCGGTATATATATTTAAAAAAAAAAAGCGTTATTTAATGGGTATTTTGCATCTTTATTTTCATACAAATTTTCATTGTTTTATTAATATTCTATGTATTTATTTTGATACGATTTTACATTATTCTATTTGTGTTTTGTATATATTTTTTTATACATATTTACATTATTTAATGTGTATTTTGTATATTTTAAAACAAATTTACGTTATTTTATGCGCATCTGTTAAAATATTTTGATACAAATTTACATTATTTTATGTATTTTGTATATATATTTCAATACAAATTTAGTTTATTTTATGTATATTTTGTATATCTATTTTCATTCGTATCAAAATAAATAAACAAAATAGCAATAAAATAATGTAAATTTGTATGAGAAAACATATACAAATACACATAAAATAACGCAAATTTCTAAAAAAATATATGTACAAAAATGCACATAAAATAAAGTAAATTTGCATAAAAATATATATACAAAACACATTAAATAATGTAAATGCGTACATAAAATATCCTAAATTTGTATAAAACTATATACAAAAATACACAAAAATATTTAAAATTTGTATGAAAAGAAATATACAAAATACACATAAAATAACGTAAATTTGTATAAAACTATATACAAAAATACACAGAAGTAATTAAATTCGTATGAAAATAGATATACAAAATACAGATAAAATAGGCTAAATTTGAATTGAAATGTATATACAAAATACATAAAATAATGTAGATTTGTATCAAAATATTTATAAAAATACCCATAAAATAACGTTTTTTTTTTTAAATATATATACCAAAATACACATAAAAAAATTAAATTTGTATTAAAATAAATATACAAAAAACACATACAATAAGGTAAATTTGTATTGAAATAGATATGCAAAATACATATAAAACAATGTAAATTTGTTTCAAAATATATATACGAATACACATAAAATAACGTAGATTTCTATAAAAATATATATACAAAATACACATAAAATGAAGTAAATACGTATAAAAAAAATGTATTAAAAATACACATAAAATAATGTAAATTCGTATCAAAATAAATATACAAAATACCAATAAAAGAATGTGTATTTGTATAAATATAAATATACATAATTCAAATAAAATAACGTAAATTTATATAAAACTATATACAAAAATACCCAGAAATATTTTAATTTGTATGAAAATAGATATACAAAATAAGGTAAATTCGTTTCAAATTCAATAAACAAAATTCAGATAAAAGAACGTATATTTGTAGAAAAAATAAATATAAAAAATACACATTAAATAACGAAAATTTGTATGAAAATATATAAAAAAATAAACAAAAATAATTTCAATTTGTATGAAAATAAATATACAAAATACACATGTATTTTGTATATCTATTTTCACACAAATTTAATTACTTTTGTGTGTTTTTGCATATAGTTTTATATAAATTTACGTTATTTTATTTTAATTTTGTATATTTATATATATACAATACACATTCTTTTATTATTATTTTGTTTATTTATTTTGATACGAGTTTACATTATTTTATGTGTATTTTGTATACCTTTTTTTATACGTATTTACTTCATTTTATGTGTATTTTGTATATTTATTTTCATAGAAATCTACGTTATTTTATGTGTATTCGTATATATATTTTGAAAAAAATTTACATGGTTTTATATGTATTTTGCATATCTATTTCAATACAAATTTACCTTATTGTATGTGCATTTTGTATATTTATTTTAATACAAATTCAAATATTTTATGTGTGTCTTGGTATAAATATTTTTATAAAAAAATGCGTTATTTTATGGGTATTTTGCATTTTAATTTTTATACAAATTTACATTATTTTATTAATATTCTGTGTATTTATTTTGATACGATTTTATATTATTCTATTTGTGTTTTGTATATATTCTTTTATACATATTTACATTATTAAATGTGTATTTTTTATATATATTTTATACAAATTTACGTTATTTTAAGTGTATTTGTTTATATATTTTCATTCAAATTTACATTATTTTATGTGTATTTTGTAAATGTATTTCAATACAAATTTACCTAATTTTATGTGCATTTTGTATATTTATTTTCATAGAAATTAAAATTATTTTTGTGTATTTTTGTATATAGTTTTATACAAATTTAGGTGATTTTATGTGTATATTGTATATCTATTTTCATACAAATACACATTCTTTTATTGATATTTTGTTTATTTACTTTGACGCGAATTTACATTATTTAATGTATATTATATATATATATATATATATATATATATATATATATATATATATATATATATATATATATATATATATATATATATATATATATATATATATATATATATATATATATATATATATATATATATATATATATATATATATATATATATATATATATATATATATATATATATATATATATTTTTATACGTGTTTACATCATTTGATGTGTATTTTGTATATATATTTCTATAGAAATTTACGTTGAATTATGTGTATTCGTATATAGATTTTGAAATAAATTTACACTGTTTTATGTGTATTTTGCATATTTTTCAATACAAAATTTACTTTATTGTATAAGCATTTTGTATATTAATTTTGATACAAATTTAATTATGCTATATGTATTTTGTATATATATTTTTATAAAATATGCTTTATTTTATGGGTATTTTGCATTTTATTTTCATACAAATTTATATTATTTTATTGATATATATATATATATATTTTTTTATACAATTTTACATTATTCTATGTGTATTTTGTATATCTATTTTATACATATTTACTTAATTTTATGTATATTTTGTATATATATTTTATAGAAATCTACGTTATTTTATGTGTATTCGTATATATATTTTGAAACAAATTTACATTGTTTTATATGTATTTTTGCATATCTCTTCCAATACAAATTTACCTTATTGTATGTGCATTTTGTATATTTATTTCAATACAAATTTAAATATTTTATGTGTATTTTGTTATATATATTTTTATAAGAAATGCGCTATTTGCATCTTTATTTTCATACAAATTTACATTATTTTATTAATATTCGGTGTATTTATTTTGATACGATTTCACATTATTCTATTTGTTTTTTGTATATATTTTGTACATATTTACATTATTTAATGTGTATCTTGCATCTTTTATGTGTATTTGTTTATATATTTTCATACAAATTTACAATATTTTATGTGTAATTTGTATATGTATTTCAATACAGATTTGCCTAATTTTATGTCTATTTTGCATATCTATTTTCAAACAAATTTAAATTATTTTTTATGTATTTTTTATATATTTTTATTCAAATTTTAGTTATTTTATTTGTATTTTGTATTTATATTTTCCTATATTATATTATACGTATTTACATTATTTAATGTGTATTTTGTTTATATATTTTTATACAAATTTACGATATTATATGTGTATTTGAATATATATTTTGATACAAATTTACATTATTTTATGAATTTTCTATATTTATTTCAATTCAAATTTAGCTTATTTTATGTGTCTTTTGTATATCTATTTTCATACAAATTTAATTATTTTTGTTTATTTTTGTATATAGTTTTATACAATTTTACGTTATTTTATGTGTATTTTGTATATTTATATTTATACAAGTGCACATTCTTTTATTGGCATTTAGTTTATTTATTTTGATACGAATTTACATTATTTTATGTGTATTTTGTATACATTTTCTTATACGTATTTACTTCATTTTAAGTGTATTTTGTATACATATTTTATAGAAATCTACGTTATTTTATGTGTATTCGTATGTATATTTTGAAACAAATTTACATTGTTTTATATGTATTTTTCATATCTATTTCAATACAAATTTATTTTATTGTATGTGCATTTTGTATATTTATTGTAATACAAATTTAAATATTTTATGTGCATTTTGGTATATATATTTTCATAAAAAATGCGTTGTTTTATGGGTATTTTGCATCTTTATTTTCATACAAATTTACATTATTTTATTAATATTCTGTGTATTTATTTTGATACTATTTTACATTATTCTATTTGTGTTTTGTATATATTTTTTATACATATTTACATTATTTAATGTGTATTTTCTATATATATTTCATACAAATTTTCGTTATTTTAAGTGTATTTGTTTATATATTTTTATTCAAATTTACATTATTTTATGTGTATTTTGTATATGTATTTCAATAGAAATTTACCTAATTTCATGTGTATTTTGTATATATATTTTATACAAATTTAAATTATTTTTTGTGTATTTTTGTATAGAGTTTTATACAAATTTACAATATTTTATGTGTATTTTGTATATCTATTTTCATACAAATACACATTCTTTTATTGATATTTTGTTTATTTATTTTGATGCGAATTTACATTATTTAATGTGTATTGTGTATATATATTTTTATACGTATTTACGTCATTTCATGTGTATTTTATATATATATTTCTATAGAAATATACGTTATTTTATGTGTATTCGTATATATATTTTGAAACAAATATACATTGTTTTATGTGGATTTTGCATATTTTTTCAATACAAATTTACCTTATTTTACATGCATTTTGTATATTAATTTTAATACAAATTTAGCTATTTTATGTGTATTTTTGTATATGTATTTTTAAAAAAATATGCTTTATTTTATGGGTATTTTGCATCTTTATTTTCATACAAAATTACATTATTTTATTGATATTCTGTGTATTTATTTTGATACGATTTTACATTATTCTATGTATATTTTGTATATATATTTTATACCAATGTACGTTATTTTATGTGAATTTGTTTTCATTTCATACAAATTTACATTATTTTATGTGAATTTTGTACATGTATTTAAATACAAATTTAACTAATTATATATGTATTTTGTATATCTATTTTCATACAAATTGAAATTAATTGTGGGTATCTTTTTGTATATTTTTATTCAAATTTTCGTAATTTTATGTGTATTTTGTATATTTATTTTCCTACAAATATACGTTCTTTTATCGGAATTTTATTTATTTATTTTGATACGAATTTTCATTTTTTTTTAGGTGTATTTGATATATATTTTTTTATACTTATTTACATAATTTTATATGTATTTTGAATATATATTTTCATAGAAGTTTACTCTATATGTATATGTATAGAAAATACACATGAAATAATCTAAATTCGTATCGAAATAAATGAACAAAATACCGATAAAATAATGTAATTTTGAATGAATATATATATAGAAAATACACATAAAATAACGTAAATACAAATAAATATATACACATAAAATGATTTGAATTTGAATGAAAAAAGATATAAAAATAAACTTAAAATAAGGCAAATTTATAATGAGCTATATATACAAAATACACATAAAATAATGTAGATTTGTTTCAAAATATATATACGAATACACATAAAATAACGTAGATTTCTATAGAAATATATATACAAAATACACATGAAATTTTGTAAATACGTATAAAAATATATATACAAAATACACATTAAATAATGTAAATTCGTGTCAAAATAAATAATTAAAATATCAATAAAAGAATGTGTATTTGTATGAAAATACATATACAAAATACACATAAAATAACGTAAATATGTTTAAAACTATATATAAAAATACACAAAAATAAGTTAAATTTGTATGAAAATAAATATACAAAATACACATAAAATTAGGTAAATTTGTAAAGAAATACATATACAAAAATACACAAAAAATAATGTAAATTTGAATGAAAATATATAAACAAATACACTTAAATTAACATAAATTTGTATAAAATATATATAAAAAATACTCATTAAATAATGTAAATATGTATAAAAAATATATATACAAAACACAAATAGAATAATGTAAAATCGAATTAAAATAAATACTCAGAATGTAAATAAAATAATGTAAATTTGTATGAAAATAAAGATGCAAAATACCCATAAAATAACGCATTTTTTATAAATATACAAAATACACATGAAAGGATGTAAATACGTATAAAAATATATATACAAAATACACATTAAATAATGTAAATTCGCGTCAAAATAAATAAACAAAATGTCAATAAAAGAATGTGTATTTGTATGAAAATAAATATACAAAATACACATAAGATAACATAAATTTGTATAAAACTATATACAAAAATACACAAAAATAATTTAAATTTGTATGAAAATAAATATTCAAAATACACATAAAATTAGGTAAATTTGTATTGAAATACATATACAAAATACACATAAAATACTGTAAATTTGAATGAAAATACATAAACAAATACACTTAAAATAACGTAAATTTGTATAAAAAATATATACAAAACACAAATAGAATAATGTAAAATCGTATCAAAATAAATACACAGAATATTAATAAAATAATGTAAATTTGTATGAAAATAAAGAAGCAAAATACCAATAAAATAACGCTTTTATTTTTTTAAATACATATACAAAAATACTCATAAAAAAATTTATTTGTATTAAAATAGATATACAAAATACACATACAATAAGGTAAATCTGTATTGAAATAGATAAGCAAAATACATATAAAACCATGTAAATTTGTTTCAAAATATATATACGAATACACATAAAATAACGTAAATTTGTATAAAAATATATATACAAAATACACGTAAAATGAAGTAAATACGTATAAAAATATGTATACAAAATACACATAAAATAATGTAAATTCGTATCAAAATAAATAAACAAAATACCAATAAAAGAATGTGCATTTGTATAAATATAAATATGCATAATACACATAAAATAATTTGTATTAAACTATATACAAAAATTAAATTTGTATGAAAATAGATATACAAAATACAGATAAAATAAGCTAAATTTGAATTGAAATGTATATACAAAATACATAAAATAATGTAAATTTGTATCAAAATATTTATAAAAATACATATAATAACGTAAATTTGTTTAAAAATATATAAACAAAATACACATTAAGTAATGTAAATACGTATAAAAAATATGTACAAAATACACATATAATCATGTAATTCGTATCAAACTAAATAAACAAAATAGCAATAAAATAATGTAAATTTGTATGAGAAAACATATACAAATACGTATAAAATAACGCTAATTTCTATAAAAATGTATGTCCAAAAATGAACGTAAAATAAATTAACTTTGGATAAAAATATATATACAAAACACACATTAAATAATGTAAATGCGTACATAAAATAACCTAAATTTGTATAAAACTATATACAAAAATAATTTAAATTTGTATGAAAAGAAATATACAAAATACACATAAAATTTGGTTAATTTCTATTGAAATACATATACAAAATACACATAAAATAATGTAAATTTGAAAGAAAATATATAAACAAATACACATATAATAACGTAAATTTGTATGAAATATATATACAAAATACACATTAAATAATGTAAATATGTATAAAAAAAATATATACAAAACACAAATAGAATAATGTAAAATCGTAACAAAATATATACACAGAATATTAATAAAATAATGTAAATTTGTATGAAAATTAAGATGCAAAATACCTATAAAATAACGCATTTTTTATAAAATTATTGATATAAAAATACACATAAAATATTTGAATTTTTATCAAAATAAATATACAAAATGCACATACAATAAGGTAAATTTGTATTAAAATAGATATGCAAAATACATATAAAATAATGAAAATTTGTTTCAAAATATATATGCGAATACACATAAAATAACGTAGATTTCTATAAAAATACATATTCAAAATACACATAAAATTAAGTAAATACGTATAAAAAAATGTATACAAAATACACATAAAATAATGTAAATTCGTATAAATATAAATAAATAATATAGCAATAAAAGAATGTGTATTTGTATAAATATAAATATACAAAATGCACATAAAATAACGTTAATTTATATAAAACTATATACATAAAATAACGCAAATTTCTATAAAAATATATGTACAAAAATGAACATAAAATAAATTTCCATAAAAATATATATACAAAACACACATTAGATAATGTAAATGAGTATAAAAATATGTATAAAAATTACCTATGAAATAATCTAAATTCTTTTCGAATTAAATTAAGAAAATACCAATATAATAATGTAATTTTGGATGAAAATATATATACAAAATACACATCAAATAACCTAAATACAAATACAAATATACACATAAAATAATTTAAAATTGAATGAAATAAATATACAAAATAAACATAAAATAAGGTAAATTTGTTATGAAATATATGAAAAAATACACATAAAATAATATAAATTTGTATGAAAATATACATACAAATACACATTAAATAACATGAATTTGTATAAAATTTGTATCAAAATACATACGAATACACACAATAAAATAACGTAATTTTTTTATGAAAATGTATATACAAAATACACATAAAATAATGTAAATTTGTATAAAAATATATAAACAAATACACATAAAATAATGTAAATTTGGATAAAATATATATACAAAATAAACCTTAAATAATGTAAATATGTATAAAAAATATATACAAAATACACATAGAATAATGTTAAATCGTCTCAAAATCAATAAAGAGAATATCACTAAAATAATGTATTTTGTATGAAAATAAAGCTGCAAAATATCCATATAATAAAGCATATTTGCATAAAAATATATATACAAAAATACGTATAAAATAATTAAATTTGAATTAAAATAAATATACAAAATGCACGTACAATAAAGAAAATTTGTATTGAAATAGATATGCAAAATACACATCAACAATGTAAATTTGTATCAAAATATATATATGAATACTCATAAAATAGAGAAAATTTCTATGAAAATATACATACAAAATAGATATACAAAATACACTTATAACTAGTTAAATTTGTATTTAAATACATGTACAAAAAACACATAAAATAATGTAGATTTGTATGAAATGAAAACAAATACATTTTATATAAAATATATATACAAAATACACATAGAATAATGTAAAATCATACCAAACAAATACACAGAATATCAATAAAATAATGTAAATTTGTATGAAAATAAAGATGCAAAATACCCATAAAATAAAGCATATTTTTATAAAAATACATACACAAAAATACACATAGATTAATCAAATTTGTATTAAAATTAATATACAAAATGCACATACAATAATGTAGATTTGTATTGAAAAAATATGCAAAATACACATCAAACAATGTAAATTTGTTTCAAAATATATATACGAATACACATAAAATAACGTAGATTTCTATAGAAATATATATACAAAATACACTTGAAATAATGTAAATACGTATAAAAATATATATACAAAATACACATTAAATAATGTTAATTCGTGTCAAAATAAATAAAAAATATATCATGAAAAGAATGTGTATTTGTATGAAAATAGATATACAAAATACACATAAAATAACCTAAATTTGTATAAAACTATATACAAAAATAAACAAAAATAATTTAAACTTGTATGAAAATAAATATACAAAAAACATAAAATTAGGTAAATTGGTATTGAAATACATATACAAAATACACATAAAATAATGTAAATTTGAATGAAAATATATAAACATAGAGACTTAAAATAACGTAAATTTGTATCAAATATATATATATATATATATATATATATATATATATATATATATATATATATATATATATATATATATATATATATATATATATATATATATATATATATATATATATATATATATATATATATATATATATATATATATATATATATATATATATATATATATATATATATATATATATATATATATATATAAAACACATTAAATAATGTAAATATGTATAAAAAAATATATACAAAACACAAATAAAATAATCTAAAATCGTATCAAAATAAATACAGAAAATATTAATAAAATAATGTAAATTTGTATGAAAATTAAGAATCAAAATACCCATGGCATGTGTATTCGTATATATATTTTGAAACAAATTTACATTGTTTATATGTATTTTGCATATCTATTTTTGTGTATTCTGTATTTATTTTTGTTTTACATAGAATAATGTAAAATCGTATCAAAATAAGTACACAGAATATCATTAAAATAATTTAAATTTGTATTAAAACAAAGATGCAAAATACCCATAAGATAAGGAATATTTTTTTTAAAAAAACATATACAAAAATACACATAGAATAATTAAATTTGTATTAAAATTAATATACAAAATGCACACATACAATAAGGGAAATTTGTATTGAAAAAAAAAGCAAAATACAAATAAACATTGTAAATTTGTCTCAAAATATATATACGAATACATATAAAATAACGTAGATTTCTATAGAAATATACATACAAAATACACATGAAATTATGTAAATACGTATAAAAATATATATATAAAATACAAATTAAGTAATGTAAATTCGTGTCAAAATAAATAAACAAAATATCATGAAAAGAATGTGTATTTGTATGAAAATAAATAATAGATAATAAATTTGTATGAAATATATATGCAAGATATACATTAAATAATGTAAATATGTATAAAAAAATATATATACAAAAAACAAATTTAATAATGTAAGATCGTATCAAAATAAATACACAGAATATTAATAAAATAATGTAAATTTGTATGAAAATAAAGATGCAAAATTCCCATCAAATAGCGCATTTCTTAAAAAAATATATATACCAAAATACACATAAAATATTTAAATTTGTATTGAAATAAATATACAAAATGCACATACAATAAGGTAAACTTCTATTGAAAGAGATTTCCAAAAATACATATAAAACGAAGTAAATTTGTTTCAAAATATATATACGAATACACATAAAATAACGAAGATTTCTATAAAAATATATATACAAAATACACATAAAAATAGGTAAATACGTATAAAAAAATGTAAACAAAATACACATAAAATAATATAAATTCGAAACAAAATAAATAAACAAAATACCAATAAAAGAATGTGTATTTGTATAAATATAAATGTACAAAATACACATACAAAATAATCATAAAATAAGGTAAATTTGTAATGAAATATATGTACAAAATACACATAAAATAATGTAAATCTATATGAAAATATATATACAAATACACATAAAATACCATGAATTTGTATAAAATTATATATTCAAAATAAATATTAAATAATGTAAATGCGTATAAAAATATATATAAAAAGTATTTTGTATATGTTTTCTCATACAAATTTACATTATTTAATTAGTTTTTTGTTTATTTATTTTGATACGAATGACTTGATTATTGGTATATTTTGTAAATATTTTTTTATAAGTATTTACATTACTTAATGTGTATTTTGTTTATATATTTTTTTTACAAATCTACGTTATTATATGTGTATTTGTTAAAAATATTTTGAAACGAATTTACTTTATTTTATGTATTTTGTATATATATTTCAATTCAAATTTAGCTTATTTTGTGTGTATTTTGTATATTTATTTTCATACAAATTTAATTACTTCTGTGTATTTTTGTATATAGTTTTATACAAATTTACGTTATTTTATGTGCATTTTGTATATTTATATTTATACAAATACACATTCTCTTATTGGTATTTTGTTTATTTATATTTATACGAATTTACATTATTTTATGTGTATTTTGTATACATTTTTGATTCGTATTTACTTAATTTTATTTGTATTTTGTATATATATATATATATATATATATATATATATATATATATATATATATATATATATATATATATATATATATATATATATATATATTTATAGAAATCTACGTTATTTTATGTGTATTCGTATATATATTTTGAAACAATTCACTTTGTTTGATATGTATTTTGCATATCTATTTCAATACAAATTTACCTTATTGTAAGTGCATTTTTTATATTTATTTTAATACAAATTCAAATATTTTATGTGTATTTTTATATATATAATTTTATAAAAAATGCGTTATTTTATAGGTATTTTGCATCTTAGTTTTCTTACAAATGTACATTATTTTATTAATATTCTGTATATATATTTTGATACGATTTTATATTATACTATTTGTGTTTTGTATATATTTTTTTATACATATTTTCATTATTTAATGTGTATTTTTTATATATATTTTATACAAATTAACGTCATTTTAAGTGTATTTGTTTATATAATTTCATTCAAATTTACATTATTTTAAGTGTATTTTGTATATGTATTTCAATACAAATTTACCTAATTTTATGTGTATTTTGTATATTTATTTTCATACAAGTTTAAATTATTTTTGTGTTTTTTTGTATATACATATAGAGTAAATTTCTATGAAAATATATATTCAAAATACATATAAAATTATGTAAATAAGTATAAAAATATATATATCAAATACACCTAAAAAAATGAAAATTCGTATTAAAATAAATAAACAAAATTCCAATAAAAGAACGTATATTTGTAGGAAAATAAATATACAAAATACACATGAAATTACGAAAATTTGAATAAAAGTATATACAAAAAAAAACAAAAAAATAAATTTCAATTTGTATGAAAATAGGTATACAAAATACACGTATAATTAGTTAAATTTGTATTTAAATAAATGTACAAAATACACATAAAAAAATGTAAATTTGTATGAAATGAAAACAAATTCACATAAAATAACGTACATTTGTATAAAATAGATATACAAAATATACATAGAATAATGTAAAATCGTATCAAAATGAATACACAGAATATCAATAAAATAATGTTATTTTGTATGAAAATAAAGATGCAAAATACCCATAAAATAAAGCATATTTTTTTTAAAATACATATACAAGAATACACATAGAATAATTGAATTTGTATTAAAATTAATATACAAAATGCACGTACAATAAGGGAAATTTGTATTGAAAAAATATACAAAATGCACATAAAACAATGTATATTTGTTTCAAAATATATATACGAATACACATAAAATAACGTATATTTCTATAGAAATAAATATACAAAATACACATGAAATGACGTAAATACGTATAAAAATATATATACACAATACACATTAAATAATGTAAATTCGCTTCAAAATAAATAAACAAAATGTCAATAAAAGAATGTGCATTTGTATGAAAAGAGATATACAAAATACATATAAAATATTGTAAATTTGTATAAAACTCTATTAAAAAAATACACAAAAATAATTTAAATTTGTATCAAAATATATTTAAAAAATACTCATAAAACTAGTTAAATTTCTATTGAAATACATATACAAAATACACATAAAATAATGTAAATTTGAATGAAAATATATAAACAAATACACTTAAAATAACGTAAATTTGTATGAAATTTATATAGAAAATACACATTAAATAATGTAAATATGTATAAAAAAATATATACAAAACACAAATAGAATAATGTAAAATAGTATCAAAATAAATACACAGAATATTAATAAAATAATGTAAATTTGTATGAAAACAAAGATGCAAAATACCCATAAAACAACGCATTTTTTATGAAAATATATATACCAAAATACACATAAAATATTTAAATTTGTATTACAATAAATATACAAAATGCACATACAATAAGGTAAATTTGTATTGAAATAGATATGCAAAATACACATAAAACAATGTAAATTTGTTTCAAAATATATATACGAATACACATAAAATAACGTAGATTTCTAAAAATATATATATACAAAATACACACAAAATGAAGTAAATACGTATAAGAAAATGTATACAAAATACACATAAAATAATGTAAACTCGTATCAAAATAAATAAACTAAATGCCAATAAAAGAATGTTTACTTGTATAAATATAAATATACAAAAAAAAAACACAATATAACGTAAAATTGTATAAAACTATATACAAAAATACACAAAAATAATTAAATTTGTATGAAAATAGATATACAAAAGACACATAAAATAAGCTAAATTTGAATTGAAATAAATATAGAAAATACATAAAATAATGTAAATTTGTATCAAAATATATATTCAAATACACATATATTAAAATTAATATACAAAATGCGTATATAATAAGGTAAATTTGTATTGAAAAAACATACACGTTTACTCATACAAATTTATATTATTTTATTGGTATTTTGTTTATTTATTTTGATACGAATTACATGATTATATGTGTATTTTGTACATATTTCTTTATACGTATTTACATTATTTAATGTGTATTTTGTTTATATATTTTCATACAAATTTACGTTATTATATGTGTATTTGTATAAATATTTTGATACAAATTTACTTTATTTTATGTATTTTGTATATATATTTCAATTCAAATTTAGCTTATTTTGTGTGTATTTTGTATATATTTTCATACAAATTTAATTACTTCTGTGTATTTTTGTATATAGTTTTATATAAATTTACGTTATTTTATGTGTATTTTGTATATTTATATTTATACAAATACACATTCTTTTATTGGTATTTTGTTTATTTATTTTGTTTCGAATTTACATTATTTTATGTGTATTTTGTATACATTTTTTTTATACGTATTTACTTCATTTTTTGTGTATTTTGTATATATATTTTTATAGAAATCTACGTTATTTTATGTGTATTCGTATATATATTTTGAAACAAATTTACATTGTTTTATATGTATTTTGCATAGCTATTTCAATACAAATTTACCTTATTTTATGTGTTTTTTGTAAATTTATTTAAATACAAATTTAATTTTTTGATGTGTATTTTGGTATATATATTTTTATAAATAAAAAAATGCGTTATTTTATGGGTATTTTGCTTCTTTATTTTCATACACATTTACATTATTTTATTAATATTCTGTGTATTTATTTTGATACGATTTTACATTATTCTATTTGTGTTTTGTACATATTTTTTTATACAAATTTACGTTATTTTAAGTGTATTTGTTTATGTATTTTCATTCAAATTTACATTATTTTATGTGTATTTTGTGTATGTATTTCAATTCAAATTTACCTAATTTTATGTGTATTTTGTATATTTATTTTCATACAAATTTAAAATATTTTTGTTTATTTTTGTATATAGTTTGATACAAATTTAGGTTATTTTATGTGTATTTTGTATATCTATTCTCATACAAATACACATTCTTTTATTGATATTTTGTTTATTTATTTTGACGCGAATTTTATGTGAATTTGTTTTCATTTCATACAAATTTACATTATTTTATACGTATTTTGTACATGTATTTAAATACAAATTTAACTAATTATATGTATAGTTTGTATATCTATTTTCATACAAATTTAAATTATTTTTTTTGTTTTTTTGTATATATTTTTATTCAAAATTTCGTAATCTTATAAAAATATATATACCAAAATACACATAAAATATTTAAATTTGCATTGAAATAAATATACAAAATGCACATACAATAAGGTAAATTTGTATTGAAAGCGATATGCAAAAATACATATAAAACAATGTAAATTTGTTTCAAAATATATATACGAATACAAATAAAAAAACGTAGATTTCTATAAAAATATATACACAAAATACACATAAAATTAAGTAAATACGTATAAAAAAATGTATACAAAATACACATAAAATAATGTAAACTCGAATTAAAATAAATAAACATAATACCAATAAAAGAATGTGTATTTGGATAAATATAAATATACAAAATACACATACAAAATAAACATAAAATAAGGTAGATTTGTAAAAAAATATATGTACAAAATACACATAAAATAATGTAGATTTATATAAAAATATATATACAAATACACATAAAATACCATGAATTTGTATAAAAATATATATTCAAAATAAATATTAAATAATGTAAAAGCGTATAAAAATATATATACAAAGTACATATAAAATAATGTAAATTCGTATCAATATAAATCAACAAAACACCAATAAAATAATATATATTTGAATGAAAATAAATTTACAAGGTACACATAACATAACTAAAATTTGTATTAAGATATACAAAAATACATAGAAATAATTTGAGTTTGTATGAAAATAGATATACAAAATACACATAAAACTAGGTAAATTTCTTTTGAAATGTATATACAAAATACCCATAAAATATTGTAAATTTGTGTCAAAATATATAAGCAAATACACATAAAATAACGTAAATTTGTATGAAAAATATATACAAAATACACATAGAATAATGTCAATTCGTATCAAAATAATTGAGCAGAATATCAATAAAATAATGTAAATTTGTATGAAAATAAAGATGCAAAGTACCCAAAAAATAAAGCATATGTTTATAAAAATACAGATACAAAAATACATATCGAATAACTAAATTTGTATTAAAATTAATATACAAAATGCGTATATATTAAGGTAAATTTGAATTGAAAAAATATGCAACATACACGTTTACTCATACAAATTTCTATTATTTTATTGGTATTTTGTTTATTTATTTTGATACGAATTACATGATTATATGTGTATTTTGTACATATTTTTTTATACGTATTTACATTATTTAATGTGTATTTTGTTTATATATTTTCATACAAATTTACGTTATTATATGTGTATTTGTATAAATATTTTGATACAAATTTACTTTATTTCATGTATTTTGTATATATATTTATATTCAAATTTAGCTGATATCGTGTGTATTTTGTATATATTTTCATACAAATTTAATTACTTCTGTGTATTTTTGTATATAATTTTATATAAATTTACGTTATTTTATGTGTATTTTGTATATTTATATTCATACAAATACACATTCTTTTATTAGTATTTTGTTTATTTATTTTGATACGAGTTTACATTATTTTATGTGTATTTTGTATACATTTTTTTATACTTATTTACTTCATTTTATGTGTATTTTGTATATATATTTTTATAGAAATCTACGTTATTTTATGTGTATTCGTATATATATTTTGAAACAAATTTACATTGTTTTATATGTATTTTGCATATCTATTTCAATACAAATTTACCTTATTGTATGTGTTTTTTGTATATTTATTTTAATACAAATTTAATTTTTTGATGTGTATTTTGGTATATATATTTTTATAAATAAAAAAAAATGCGTTCTTTTATGGGTATTTTGCTTCTTTATTTTCATACAAATTTACATTATTTTATTAATATTCTGTGTATTTATTTTGATACGATTTTACATTATTCTATTTGTGTTTTGTACATATTTTTTTATACAAATTTACGTTTTTTTTTAAATTATTGATACCAAAATACACATAAAATATTTCAATTTGTATTAAAATAAATATACAAAATGCACATACAATTAGGTAAATTTGTATTGAAATAGATATGCAAAATACATATAAAATAATGTAAATTTGTTTCAAAATATATATACGAATACACATAAAATAACGTAGATTTCTATAAAAATACATATACAAAATACACATAACATTAAGTAAATACGTATAAAAAAATGTATACAAAATACACTTAAAATAATGTAAATTCGTATAAATGTAAATAAACAATATACCAATAAAAGAATGTGTATTTGTATAAATATAAATATACAAAATGCACATAAAATAACGTAAATTTATATAAAAATATATACATAAAATAACGCAAATTTCTATAAAAATATATGTACAAAAATGAACATAAAATAAATTTGCATAAAAATATATATACAAAACACACATTAGATAATGTAAATGAGTATAAAAATATGTATAGAAAATACCTATGAAATAATCTAAATTCGTATCGAATTAAATTAAGAAAATACCAATAAAATAATGTAATTTTGGATGAAAATATATATACAAAATACACATAAAATAACCTAAATACAAATATACACATAAAATATTGTATTTTGTATATACATTTCAAGTCAAATTTAGCTTATTTTATCTATATTTTGTATATCTATTTTCATACGAATTTAATTATCTCTGTGTATTTTTGTATAGTTTTATACAAATTTACGTTATTTTATGTGTATTTTGTATATTTATATTTATACAAATACACATCCTTTTATTGGTATTTTGTTTATTTATTTTGATATGAATTTACATTATTTTATGTGTATTTTGTATACATTTTCTTATACGTATTTACTTCATTTTATGTGTATTTTGTATATATATTTTTATACAAATCTACGTTATTTTATGTGTATTCGTATATATATTTTGAAACAAATTTACATTGTTTTATTTGTATTTTGCATATCTATTTCAATACAGATTTACCTTATTGTATGTGTATTTTGTATATTTATTTTAATACAAATTAATTTTTTCATGTGTATTTTGGAATATATATTTTTATAAAAAATGCGTTATTTAATTGGTATTTTGCATCTTTATTTTCATACAAATTTACATTCTTTTATTATAAAATAATATAAATTTGTATGAAAATATATATAAAAATACACATAAAATAACATGAATTTGTATAAAATTTGTTTCAAAATATATACGAATACACACAATAAAAAAACGTAGTTTTTTTATGAAAATGTATATATAAAATACACATAAAATAGTTTAAATACGTAGAAAAATATATATACAAAATACACATAAAATAATGTAAATTCGTAAAAAATTAAATACACAAAATTCCAATAAAAGAACGTATATTTGTAGGAAAATATATCCAAAAAACAAATAAAATAACTAAAATTTGTATAAAAATATATACAAATATACACAAAAATAATTTAAATTTGTTTGAAAATAGATATGCAAAATACACATAAAGTTAGGCAAATTTGTATTGAAATACATATACAAAACTCACATAAAATAATGTAAATTTGTATGAAAATATGTAAACAAATACATATAAAATCACGTAAATTTGGATAAAATATATATATACAAAATATACATTAAATATTTTAAATATGTATAAAAATATATTATATTATATGTATTTTTATTGATGTTTGCGTTATTTATGTGTATTTTGTATATGTTTTCTCATAGAAATTTACATTATTTTACTGGTATTTAGTCTATTTATTTTGATACGAATTACATGATTATTTGTGTATTTTTTAAAATTTTTTATACGTATTTACATAATTTAATATGTATTTTATTTATATATTTTTATACAAATTTACGTTATTATATGTGTATTTGTATAGGTATTTTGATACAAATTTACATTATTTTATGTATTTTGTATATATATTTCAATTCAAATTTTGCTTATTTTATGTGTATTTTGTATATCTATTTATTTTAATACTAAATCAAATATTTTATGTTTTTTCGTATATATATTTTTATAAAAAATGCGTTATTTTATGGGTATTTTGCATCTTAATTTTCATACAAATTTACATTATTTTATTAATATTTTCTGTATTTATTTTGATACGATTTTACATTATTTTATTTGTGTTTTGTATATATTTTTTTATACATATTTATATTATTTAATGTTTTTTTGTATATATATTTGATACAAATTTACGTTATTTTAAGTCTATATGTTTATATATTTTCATTCAAATTTACATTATTTTATGTGTATTTTGTATATGTATTTCAATACAAATTTACCTATTTTTATATGTTTTTTGTATATTTATTTTCATACAAGTTTAAACTATTTTTTTGTATTTTTGTATATAGTTTTATACAAATTTAGGTTATTTTATGTGCATTTTGTATATCTATTTTCATTCAAATACACATTCTTTTCATGCTATTTTGTTTATTTATTTTGACACGAATTAACATTATTTAATGTGTATTTTTTATATATATTTTTATACGTATTTACATTATTTCAAGTGTATTTTGTATATATTTTTCTATAGAAATCTGCGTTATTTTATGTGTATTCGTATATATATTTTGAGAGAAATTTACATTGTTTTATGATTATTTTGCATATTTTTTCAATACAAATCTACCTTTTTGTATGTGCATTTTGTATATTAATTTTAATACAAATTTGATTAATCTATGTGTATTTTTGTATATGTATTTTTATAAAAATATGCTTTAATTTATGGGTATTTTGCATCTTTATTTTCATACAAATTTATATTATTTTATTGATATTCTGTGTATTTATTTTAATATGATTTTACATAATTCTATGTGTATTTTGTATATGTATTTTATATAAAATGTATTTTTTTTCATTTCATACAAATCTACATTATTTTATGTGTTTTTTTGTACATGTATTTAAATACAAATTTAAGTAGTTATATGTGTATTTTGTATATCTATTTTGTATGTATATTTTTCTAGAAATTTACTCTATTTTATGAGTATTCGTATATATATTTTGATACAAATTTACATTATTGATGTGTATTTTGCATAATTTTTTCTATACCAATTTACTTTATTGTATGTGCATTTTGTATATTTATTTTAATACAAATTTAACTATTTTATATGTATTTTTGTGTATATATTTTTATGCAAATATGCGTTATTATATGGATATTTTGCATCTTTATTTTCATACAAATTTACATTATTTTATTGATATTCTTTTTATTTATTTTGATACGATTTAACATTATTCTATGTGTATTTTGTATATTTTTTTATACATATTTACATTATTTAATGTTCATTTTGTATATATATTTTATCCAAATTTACATTATTTTATATGTATTTGTTTATATATTTTCATACAAATTTACATTATTTGATGTGTTTTTTGTATATATATTTTTCTACGTATTTAAATTATTTTATGTGTATTTTGTATATACATTTTCATAAAAAAAATTACGTTATTTTATTGTGTGTATAAGTATATATTTTGATACAAATTTTATACAAATTCATGTTATTTAATGTGTATTTGTATATATATTTTCATACAAATTTATATTATTTTATGTGTATTTTTTCATATATTTCATTACAAATTTACCTTATTTTATGTTTATTTTGTATATTTATTTCATTCAATTTTAAATTATTTTATGTGTATATTTGTATTTGTATTTAGGTTATTTTATGTGTATTTTGTATATATATTTTCATCCAAAATTACATTATTTTATTGATATTTTCTTAATTTAATTCGATACTAATTTAGATTATTTCATAGGTATTTTGTATACATATTTTTATACTCATTTACATTATCTAAAGTGTGTTTTGTATATATATTTTTATGCAAATTTATTTTATGTTCATTTTTCTACATATATTTTTATAGAAATTTGCGTTATTTTATGTATATAGATTTATATAAATTTACGTTATTTTATGTGCATTTTGTATATTTATATTTATACAAATACACATTCTTTTATTGGTATATTGTTTATTTACATTTATACGAATTTACATTATTTTATGTGTATTTTGTATACATTTTTTTATACGTATTTACTTAATATTATGTGTATTTTGTATATGTATTTTTATAGAAATCTACGTTATTTTATGTGTATTCGTATATATATTTTGAAACAAATTTACATTATTTTATATGTATTTTGCATATCTATTCCAATACAAATTTACCTTATTGTATGTGCATTTTGTATATTTATTTTAATACAAATTGAAATATTTAATGTGTATTTTGGTATCAATAATTTTATGAAAAATGCGTTATTTTATAGGTATTTTGCATTTTAATTTTCATACAAATTTACATTATTTTATTAATATTCTGTGTATATATTTTGATGCGATTTTACTTTGTACTATTTGTGTTTTGTATATATTTTTTTATACATATTTACATTATTTAATGTGTATTTTTTATATATATTTTTATACGTATTTACATTATTTCAAGTGTATTTTGTATATATATTTCTATAGAAATCTGCGTTATTTTATGTGTATTCGTATATATATTTTGAGACAAATTTACATTGTTTTATGTGTATTTTGTATATTTTTTCAATACAAATCTACCTTATTGTATGTGCATTTTGTATATTAATTTTAATACAAATTTGATTAATCTATGTGTATTTTTGTATATGTATTTTTATAAAAATATGCTTTATTTTATGGGTATTTTGCATCTTTATTTTCATACAAATTTACATTATTTTATTGATATTCTGTGTATTTATTTTAGTATGATTTTACATTATTCTATGTGTATTTTGTATATATATTTTGTATAAAATGTATTTGTTTTCATTTCATACAAATCTACATTATTTTATGTGTTTTTTTGTACATGTATTTAAATACAAATTTAAGTAGTTATATGTGTATTTTGTATATCTATTTTGTATGTATATTTTTATAGAAATATACTCTATTTTATGAGTATTCGTATATATATTTTGATACAAATTTACATTATTGATGTTTATTTTGCATATCTATTTCAATACCAATTTACTTTATTGTACGTGCATTTTGTATATTTATTTTAATAGAAATTTAACTATTTTATATGTATTTTTGTGTATATATTTTTATGCAAATATGCGTTATTATATGGATATTTTGCATTTTTATTTTCATACAAATTTACATTATTTTATTGATATTCTTTTTACTTATTTTGATACGATTTAACATTATTCTATGTGTATTTTGTATATTTTTTTATACATATTTACATTATTTAATGTTCATTTTGTATATATATTTTATCCAAATTTACATTATTTTATATGTATTTGTTTATATATTTTCATACAAATTTACATTATTTGATGGGTTTTTTGTATATATATTTTTCTACGTATTTAAATTATTTTATGTGTATTTTGTATATACATTTTCATAAAAAAATTACGTTATTTTATTGTGTGTATAAGTATATATTTTGATACCAATTTTATACAAATTCATGTTAT
Source organism: Eriocheir sinensis (assembly GCF_024679095.1). Classification (NCBI taxonomy): domain Eukaryota; kingdom Metazoa; phylum Arthropoda; class Malacostraca; order Decapoda; family Varunidae; genus Eriocheir; species Eriocheir sinensis. The sequence goes on along the minus strand of NC_066565.1, from coordinate 11,923,201 downwards.
TTAATGTGTATTTGTATATATATTTTCATACAAATTTATATTATTTTATGTGTATTTTTTCATATATTTCATTACAAATTTACCTTATTTTATGTTTATTTTGTATATTTATTTAATTCAATTTTAAATTATTTTATGTGTATATTTGTATTTGTATTTAGGTTATTTTATGTGAATTTTGTATATATATTTTCATCCAAAATTACATTATTTTATTGATATTTTCTTAATTTAATTCGATACGAATTTAGATTATTTCATTGGTATTTTGTATACATATTTTTATACTCATTTACTTTATCTAAAGTGTGTTTTGTATATATATTTTTATGCAAATTTATTTTATGTTCATTTTTGTACATATATTTTTATAGAAATTTGCGTTATTTTATGTATATAGAATTATATAAATTTACGTTATTTTATGTGCATTTTGTATATTTATATTTATACAAATACACATTCTTTTATTGGTATATTGTTTATTTACATTTATACGAATTTACATTATTTTATGTGTATTTTGTATACATTTTTTATACGTATTTACTTAATATTATGTGTATTTTGTATATGTATTTTTATAGAAATCTACGTTATTTTATGTGTATTCGTATATATATTTTGAAATAAATTTACATTATTTTATATGTATTTTGCATATCTATTTCAATACAAATTTACCTTATTGTATGTGCATTTTGTATATTTATTTTAATACAAATTGAAATATTTTATGTGTATTTTGGTATCAATAATTTTATTAAAAAATGCGTTATTTTATAGGTATTTTGCATTTTATTTTTCATACAAATTTACATTATTTTATTAATATTCTGTGTATATATTTTGATACGATTTTACTTTGTACTATTTGTGTTTTGTATATATTTTTTTATACATATTTACATTATTTTATGTGTATTTTGAATATATATTTCATACAAATTTACGTTATTATATGTGTATTTGTTTATATATTTTCTTTAAAATTTACATTATTTTATATGTATTTTGTATATATATTTCAATACAAATTAACCTAATTTTATGTGTATTTTGTATATTTCTTTTCATACAAATTTAAATTATTTTTGTGTATTTTTGTATATAGTTTTATACAAATTTAGGTTATTTTATGTACGCATTTACATTATTTAATGTGTGTTTTGTATATATATTTTTATCCAAAGCTACTTTATTTTACGTTCATTTTTGGACATATATTTTTATGGAAATTAGCGTTATTTTATATGTATTTGTATATGTTTTCTTACTCAAATTTACATTATTATATTGATATTTTGTTTATTTAGTTTGATACGAATTACATGATTATATGTGTATTTTGTACATATTTTTTATACGTATTTACATTACTTAATGTGTATTTTTTTTATATATTTTTAAACAAATTTACGTTATTTTATGTATTTTTATAATTATTTTGATACAAATTTACATTATTTTATGTATTTTCTATATACATTTCAATTCAAATTTAGCTTATTTTATCTGTATTTTGTATATCTATTTTCATACGAATTTAATAACTTCTGTGTATTTTTGTATATAGTTTTATACAAATTTACGTTATTTTATGTGTATTTTGTATATTTATATTTATACAAATACACATTCTTTTATTGGTATTTTGTTTATTTATTTTGAAACGAATTTACATTATTTTATGTGTATTTTGTATACATTTTCTTATACGTATTTACTTCATTTTATGTGTATTTTGTATATATATTTTTATACAAATGTACGTTATTTTATGTGTATTCGTATATATATTTTGAAACAAATTTACATTGTTTTATATGTATTTTGCATATCTATTTCAATACAGATTTACCTTATTGTATGTGTATTTTGTATATTTATTTTAATACAAATTAATCTTTTATGTGTATTTTGGTATATATATTTAAAAAAAAATCGTTATTTAATGGGTATTTTGCATCTTTATTTTCATACAAATTTACATTGTTTTATTAATATTCTGTGTATTTATTTTGATACGATTTTACATTATTATATTTGTGTTTTGTATATATTTTTTTATACATATTTACATTATTTAATGTGTATTTTGTATATTTTAAAACAAATTTACGTTATTTTATGCGCATCTGTTAAAATATTTTGATACAAATTTACATTATTTTATGTATTTTGTATATATATTTCAATACAAATTTAGTTTATTTTTTGTATATTTTGTATATCTATTTTCATTCGTATCAAAATAAATAAACAAAATAGCAATAAAATAATGTAAATTTTTATGAGAAAACATATACAAATACACATAAAATAACGCAAATTTCTAAAAAAATATATATACAAAAATGCACATAAAATAAAGTAAATTTGCATAAAAATATATATACAAAACAAACATTAAATATTGTAAATGCATACATAAAATAACCTAAATTTGTATAAAACTATATACAAAAATACACAAAAATATTTAAAATTTGTATGAAAAGAAATATACAAAATACACATAAAATTAGGTAAATTTGTATTGAAATACATATACAAAATACACATAAAATAATGTAAATTTGAATGAAAATATATACACAAATACACTTAAAATAACGTAAATTTGTATAAAATATATATGCAAGACACACATTAAATAATGTAAATGTGTATAAAAAATATATACAAAAAAGAAATAGAATAATGTAAAATCCTATCAATATAAATACACAGAATATCAATAAAATAATGTAAATTTGTATAAAAATAAAGATGCAAAATTCCCATAAAATAGCGCATTTTTTATGAAAATATATATACCAAAATACACATAAAATATTTAAATTTGTATTGAAATAAATATACAAAATGCATAAACAATAAGGTAAATATGTATTGAAAGAGATATTCAAAAATACATATAAAACAAAGTTAATTTGTTTCAAAATATATATACGAATACACATAAAAGAACGTAGATTTCTATAGAATTATATATACAAAATACACATGAAATTATGTAAATACGTATAAAAATATATATACAAAATACATATCTAGGTAAATTCGTGTCAAAATAAATAAACAAAATATCATGAAAAGAATGTGTATTTGCATGAAAATAAATAATAGATAATAAATTTGTATGAAATATATATGCAAGATACACATTAGATAATGTAAATATGTATAAAAAATATATATACAAAAAACAAATAGAATAATGTGAAATCGTAACAAAATAAATATACCGAATATTAATAAAATAATGTAAATTTTTATGAAAATAAAGATGCAAAATACCCATCAAATAGCGCATTTCTTATAAAAATATATATAACAAAATACACATAAAATATTTAAATTTGTATTGAAATAAATATACGAAATGCACATACAATAAGGTAAACTTGTATTGAAAGAGATATGCAAAAATACATATAAAACAATGTAAATTTGTTTCAAAATATATATACGAATACACATAAAATAACGTAGATTTCTATAAAAATATATATACAAAATACACATAAAATTAAGTAAATACGTATAAAAATAGATATACAAAATACACATAGAATAATGTAAAATTGTTTCAAAAATAAATAAACAGAATATAAATAAAATAATGTAAATTTGTATCAAAATAAAAATGCAAAACACCCATAAAATAATGCATATTTTTATAAAAATACATATACAAAAATACACTTAGCATAATTAAATTTGTATTAAAATTAATATACAAAATGCATATACAATAAGGTAAATTTGTATTGAAAAAATATGCAAAATACACATAAAACAGTGTAAATTTATTTCAAAATCTATATACGAATACTCATAAATGAACGTAGATTTCTATAGAAATATATATACAAAATACACATCAAATGATGCAAACACGTATAAAAATATATATATATATATATATATATAAAATACACATTAAATAATGTAAATTCGCGTCAAAATAAATAAACAAAATATTAATAAAAGAATGTGTATTTGTATGAAAATAGATATACAATATACACGTTATTTTATGTGTATTCGTATATATATTTTAAAACAAATTTACACTGTTTTATTTGTATTTTGCGTTGTTTTTTCAATACAAATTTACATTTTTGTATGTGTGCATTTTGTATATTAATTTTGATACAAATTTAATTATTCTATGTGTATTTTTGTATATGTATTTAAAAAAAAAAGCTTTATCTTATGGGTATTTTGCATCTTTATTTATATACAAATTTAATTTATTTTATTGATATTCTGTGTATTTATTTTGATACGATTTTACATTATTCTATGTATAACAGAAATAAATATATACGAAAATACACAAAAATAATTTAAATTTGTTTGAAAATAGATATGCAAAATATGTGTATTTTGTATATATATTTCAATTTAAATTTAGCTTATTTTGAGTGTATTTTGTATATATTTTCATACAAATTTAAGTACTTCTGTGTATTTTTGTATATAGTTTTATATAAATTTACGTTATTTTATGTGTATTTTGTATATTTTTATTTATACAAATACACATTCTTTTATTGGTATTTTGTTTATTTATTTTGATACGAATTTACATTATTTTATGTGTATTTTGTATACATTTTTTCATACGTATTTGCTTCATTTTATGTGTATTTTGTATATATATTTTTATTGAAATCTACGTTATTTTATGTGTATTCGAATATATATTTTGAAACAAATTTACATTGTTTTATATGTATTTTGCATATCTATTTCAATACAAATTTACCTTATTGTATGTGTTTTTTGTATATTTATTTTAATACAAATTTTATTTTTTTATGTGTATTCTGGTATATATATTTTTATAAATAAAAAAAATGCGTTATTTTATGGGTATTTTGCTTCTTTATTTTCATACAAATTTATATTATTTTATTAATATTCTATGTATTTATTTTGATACGATTTTACATTATTCTATTTGTGTTTTGTACATATTTTTTTATACAAATTTACGTTTTTTCATAAAATTATTGATACCAAAATACACATAAAATATTTCAATTTGTATTAAAATAAATATACAAAATGCACATACAATAAGATTAATTTGTATTGAAATAGATATGCAAAATCCATATAAAATAATGTAAATTTGTTTCAAAATATACATACGAATACACATAAAATAACGTAGATTTCTATAAAAATACATGTACAAAATACATATAAAATTAAGTAAATACGTATAAAAAAATGTATACAAAATTCACATAAAATAATGTAAATTCGTATAAATGTAAATAAACAATATACCAATAAATGAATGTGTATTTGTATAAATATAAATATACAAAATGCACATAAAATAACTTAAATTTATATAAATCTATATACATAAAATATCGCAAATTTCTATAAAAATATATGTACAAAAATGAGCATAAAATAAATTTGCATAAACATATATACAAAACACACATTAAATAATGTAAATGAGTATAAAAATATGTATAGAAAATACCTATGAAATAATCTAAATTCGTATCGAATTAAATTAAGAAAATACCAATAAAATAATGTAATTTTGGATGAAAATATATATACAAAATACACATAAAATAACCTAAATACAAATACAAATATACACATAAAATATTGTATTTTGTATATACATTTCAATTCAAATTTAGCTTATTTTATCTGTATTTTCTATATCTATTTTCATACGAATTTAAATACTTCTGTGTATTTTTGTATATATTTTTATTCAAATTTACGTTATTTCATGTGTATTTTGTATATTTATATTTATACAAATACACATTCTTTTATTGGTATTTTGTTTATTTATTTTGATACGAATTTACATTATTTTATGTGTATTTTGTATACATTTTCTTATACGTATTTACTTCATTTTATGTGTATTTTGTATATATATTTTTATACAAATCTACGTTATTTTATGAGTATTCGTATATATATTTTGAAACAAATTTACATTGTTTTATATGTATTTTGCATATCTATTTCAATACAGAGTTACCTTATTGTATGTGTATTTTGTATATTTATTTTAATACAAATTAATTTTTTCATGTGTATTTTGGTATATATATTTTTATAAAAAATGCGTTATTTAATGGGTATTTTGCATCTTTATTTTCATACAAATTTATATTGTTTTATTAATATTCTGTGTATTTATTTTGATACGATTTTACATTATTCTATTTGTGTTTTGTATATATTTTTTTTATACATATTTACATTATTTAATGTGTATTTGTATATTTTAAAACAAATTTACGTTATTTTATGCGCATCTGTTAAAATATTTTGATACAAATTTACATTATTTTATGTATTTTGTATATATATTTTAAAACAAATTTAGTTTATTTTATGTATATTTTGTACATCTATTTTCATTCGTATCAAAATAAATAAACAAAATAGCAATAAAATAATGTAAATTTGTATGAGAAAACATATACAAATACACATAAATTAACGCAAATTTCTAAAAAAATATATGTACAAAAATGCACATAAAATAAAGTAAATTTGCATAAAAATATATATACAAAACACACATTAAATAAAGTAAACGCGTACATAAAATAACCTAAATTTGTATAAAACTATAAACAAAAATACACAAAAATATTTAAAATTTGTATGAAAAGAAATATACAAAATACACATAAAATTAGGTAAATTTGTATTGAAATACATATACAAAATACACATAGAATAATGTAAATTTGAATGAAAATATATAAACAAATACACTTAAAATAACGTAAATTTGTATAAAATATATATGAAAGATACACATTAAATAATGTAAATGTGTATAAAAAAATATATACAAAAAATAAATAGAATAATGTAAAATCCTATCAATATAAATACACAGAATATCAATAAAATAATGTAAATTTGTATGAAAAGAAAGATGCAAATTTCCCATAAAAAAGCGCATTTTTTTTAAAAATATATATACCAAAATACACATAAAATATTTAAATTTGTATTGAAATAAATATACAAAATGCATATACAGTAAGGTAAATATGTATTGAAAGAGATATTCAAAAATAAATATAAAACAAAGTAAATTTGTTTCAAAATATATATACGAATACACATAAAATAACGTAGATTTCTATAGAAATATATATACAAAATACACATGAAATTATGTAAATACGTATAAAAATATATATACAAAATACATATCTAGGTAAATTCGTGTCAAAATAAATAAACAAAATATCATGAAAAGAATGTGTATTTGTATGAAAATAAATAATAGATAATAAATTTGTATGAAATATATATGCAAGATACACATTAAATAATGTAAATATGTATAAAAAATATATATACAAAAAACAAATAGAGTAATGTGAAATCGTATCAAAATAAATACACCGAATATTAATAAAATAATGTAAATTTGTATGAAAATAAAGATGCAAAATTCCCATCAAATAGCGCATTTCTTATAAAAATATATATACCAAAATACACAAAATATTTAAATTTGTATTGAAGTAAATATACAAAATGCACATACAATAAGGTAAACTTGTATTGAAAGAGATATGCAAAAATACATCTAAAACAATGTAAGTTTGTTTCAAAATATATACGAATACACATAAAATAAAGTAGATTTCTATAAAAATATATATACAAAATACACATAAATTAAGTAAATACGTATAAAAATAGATATACAAAATACAAATTGGCCTAACTTGATGTGTATTTTGCATATCTATTTTCAAAGAAACTTGAATTATTTTTGTGTATTTTTGTATATATTTTTATACAAATTTTAGTTATTTTATCTGTTTTTTGTATATATATTTTCCTACATATATACATTCTTTTATTGGAATTTCGTGTATAGAATTTTTTACGAATTTACATTATTTTATGTGTATTTTGTATATATATTTTTCTACGTATTTAAATTATTTTATGTGTATTTTATATATACATTTTCATAAAAATTTATGTTATTTTATTGTGTCTATTCGTATATATTTTGAAACAAATTTTATACAAATTTATGTTATTTGATGTGTATTTGCATATATATTTTCATACAAATTTATATTATTTCATGTGTATTCTTACATATATTTTATTACAAATTTACCATATTTTATGTTTATTTTGTATATTTATTTCATTCAATTTTAAATTATTTAATGTGTATTTTTGTATTTGTGTTTGTATCGTAAATTTGTATAAAACTATTTACAAAAAACACAGAACAAATACACATTCTTTTATTGGTATTTTGTTTATTTATTTTGTTTCGAATTTATATTGTTTTATGTGTATTTTGTTTACATTTTTTTATACGTATTTACCTAATTTTATGTGTATTTTGTATATATATTTTTATAGAAATCTACGTTATTTTATGTGTATTCGTATATATATTTTGAAACAAATTTACAATTTTTTATATGTATTTTTGCATATCTCTTTCAACAGAAGTTTACCTTATTGTATGTGCATTTTGTATATTTATTTCATTACAAATTTAAATATTTTATGTGTATTTTGGTATATATATTTTTATAAGAAATGCGCTATTTGATGGGAATTTTGCATCTTTATTTTCATACAAATTTACATTATTTTATTAATACTCGGTGTATTTATTTTGATACGATTTTACATTTTTCTATTTGTTTTTTGTATATATATATTTTTTTTTTATACATATTTACATTATTTAATGTGTATCTTGCATATATATTACATACAAATTTATTATCTAATATTTATTTTCATACAAATACACATTCTTTTCATGATATTTTGTTTATTTATTTTGTCACGAATTTACATTAATTAATATGTATTTTATATATATATATATATATATATATATATATATATATGTATATATATATATATATATATATATATATATATATATATATATATATATATATATATATATTTTTTTTATACGTATTTACATAATTTCATGTGTATTTTGTATATATATTTCTATAGAAATCTACGTTATTTTATGTGTATTCGTATATATATTTTGAAACAAATTTACACTGTTTTATTTGTATTTTGCGTTTTTTTTCAATACAAATTTACCTCATTGTATGTGTGCATTTTGTATATTAATTTTAATACAAATTTAATTATTCTATGTGTATTTTTGTATATGTATTTAAAAAAAAAATATGCTTTATCTTATGGGTATTTTGCATCTTTATTTTCATACAAATTTAAACTATTTTATTGATATTCTGTGTACCTATTTTGATACGATTTACATTATTCTATGTATAACAAAAATAAATACAGAATACACAAAAATAGATATGCAAAATACATAAAAACAATGAAAATTTGTTTCAAAATATATATACGAATACACATGAAATAAGGTAGATTTCTATAAAAATATATATGCAAAATACACATAAAATTAAGTAAATACGTATAAAAAATGTATACAAAATACACATAAAATAATGTAAATTAGTATCAAAATAAATAAACAAAATACCAATAAAAGAATGTGTATTTGTATAAATATATATATACAAAATACACATTAAATAATAAAAATTTGTTTAAAACAATACAAAATACACATGAAATGATGTAAATATGTATAAAAATATATATACAAAATATACTTTAAATAATGTAAATTCGCGTCAAAATATATAAACAAAATATCAATAAAAGAATTAGTGTTTGTATGAGAATAGATATACAAAATACACATAAAATAATCTAAATTTGTATCAAACTATATACAAAAATACACAAAAATATTTTAAATTTAAATTTACCTTATTGTATTTGCATTTTGTATATTTATTTTAATACAAATTCAAATATTTTATGTGTATTTTGGTATATATAATTTTAAAAAAAATGCGTTATTTTATAGGTATTTTGCATCTTAGTTTTCATACAAATGTACATTATTTTATTAATATTCTGTGTATATATTTTGATACGATTTTATATTATACTATTTGTGTTTGGTATATATTTTTTTATACATATTTTCATTATTTAATGTGTATTTTTTATATATATTTTATACAAATTAACGTTATTTTAAGTGTATTTGTTTATATAATTTCATTCAAATTTACATTATTTTAAGTGTATTTTGTATATGTATTTAAATACAAACTTACCTAATTTCATGTGTATTTTGTATATTTATTTTCATACAAATTTAAATTATTTTTGTGTTTTTTTGTATAAACATATAGAGTAAATTTCGATGATAATATATATTCAAAATACATATAAAATTATGTAAATAAGTATAAAAATATATATATCAAATACACCTAAAAAAAAAAAATTCGTATCAAAATAAAAAAACAAAATTCCGAGAAAAGAACGTAGATTTGTAGGAAAATAGATCTATAAAATACACATAAAATTACGAAAAATTTAATAAAAATATATACAAAGAAACAATAAAATATATTTTAATTTGTATGAAAATAGATATACAAAATACACATATAATTAGTTAAATTTGTATTTAAATACATGTACAAAATACACATAAAATAATGTAAATTTGTATGAAATGAAACAAATTCACATAAAATAACGTACATTTGTATAAAATAGATATACAAAATATACATAGAATAATGTAAAATCGTATCAAAATAAATACACAGAATATCAATAAAATAATGTAATTTTGTATGAAAATAAAGATGCAAAATACCCATAAAATAAAGCATATTTTTTTAAAAATACATTTACAAAAAAACACATAGAATAATTAAATGTGTATTAAAATTAATATACAAAATGCACGTACAATAAGGTAAATTTGTATTGAAAAATTATACAAAATGCACATAAAAGTGTAAATTTGTTTCAAAATATATATACGAATACACATAAAATAACGTAGATTTCTATAGAAATATATATACAAAATACACATGAAATGATGTAAATACGTATAAAAATATATATATACAAAATACACATTAAATAAATTAAATTCTCGTCAAAATAAATAAACAAAATATCAATAAAAGAATGTGTATTTGTATGAAAATAGATATACAAAATACTCATAAAATAACCTGTTTGTATAAAACTATATACAAAAATACACAAAAATAATTTAAATTTGTATGAAAATAAATATACAAAATACACATAAAATTAGGTAAATTTGTATTGAAATACATATTCAAAATACACATAAAATAATGGAAATTTGAATGAAAATATATAACCATGTACACTTAAAATAACGTAAATTTGTATCAAATATATATACAAAATACAAATTAAATAATGTAAATATGTATAAAAAAATATATACAAAACACAAATAGAATAATGTAAAATCGTATCAACAATAAATACACAGATTATTAATAAAATAATGTAAATTTATATGAAAATAAAGATGCAAAATAGCCATAAAATAACGCATTTTTTATAAAAATATATATACCAAAATACACATAAAATATTAAAATTTGTATTAAAATAAATATAAATAATGCACATACTATAAGGTAAATTTGTATTGAAATAGATATGCAAAATACATATAAAACAATGTAAATTTGTTTCAAAATATATATACGAATACACATAAAATAACGTAGATTTCTATAAAAATATATACACATAAAATGAAGTAAATACGTATAAAAAAATGAATACAAAAAATACATAAAAATCGTATCAAAATAAATAAACAAAATACCAGTAAAAGAATGTGTATTTGTATAAATATAAATATACAAAATACACATAAAATATCGTAAATTTGTATAAAACTATATACAAAAATACACAGAAGTAATTAAATTTTATGAAAATATATATACAAAATACAGCTAAAATGAGCTAAATTTGATTTGAAATGTACATACAAAATACATAAAATAATGTAAATCTGTATCAAAATATTTATACAAATACATATAATAACGTAGATTTGTTTAAAAATATATAAACAAAATACACATTAAGTAATGTAAATACGTATAAAAAATATGTACAAAATACACATATAATCATGTAATTCGTATCAAAATAAATAAACAAAATAGCAATAAAATAATGTAGATTTGTATGAGAAAACATACAAATAACGCAAATTTCTATAAAAATATATGTACAAAAATGCACATAAAATAAAGTAAATTTGCAAAAAAATATTTATACAAAACACACACTAAATAATGTAAATGCGTACATAAAATAACCTAAATTTGTATAAAACTATATACAAAAATACACAAAAATAATTTAAATTTGTTTGAAAAGAAATATACAAAATACACATAAAATTAGGTAAATTTATATTGAAATACATATACAAAATACACACCAAATAATGTAAATTTGAATGAAAATATATAAACAAATACACTTAAAATATCGTAAATTTGTATAAAATATATATGCAAGATACACATTAAATAAAGTAAATGTGTATAAAAAATATATATACAAAAAACAAATAGAATAATGTAAAATCGTATCAATATAAATACACAGAATATCAATAAAATAATGTAAATTTGTATGAAAATAAAGATGCAAAATTCCCAAAAATTATCGCATTTTTTATAAAAATATATTTACCAAAATACACATAAAATATTTAAATTTGTATTGAAATAAATATACAAAATGCATATACAGTAAGGTAAATTTGTACATATTGAAAGAGATTTTCAAAAATACATATAAAACAATGTAAATTTGTTTCAAAATATATATACGAATACACATAAAATAAAGTAGATTTCTATAGAAATATATATACAAAATACATATGAAATTATGTAAATAAGTATAAAAATATATATACAAAATATATACATATTAAATAATGTAAATTCGTGTCAAAATAAATAAACAAAATATCATGAAAAGAATGTGTATTTGTACGAAAATAGATAATAGATAATAAATTTGTATAAAATATTTATGCAAGATACACATTAAATAATGTAAATATGTATAAAAAAGTATATACAAAAAACAAATAGAATAATGTAACATCGTATCAAAATAAATACACCGAATATTAATAAAATAATGTATATTTGTATGAAAATAAAGATGCAAAATTCCCATAAAATAGCGAATTTCTTATAAAAATATATATACCAAAATACACATAAAATATTTAAATTTGCATTGATATAAATATACAAAATGCACATACAATAAGGTAAATTTGTATTGAAAGAGATATGCAAAAATACATATAAAACAATGTAAATTTGTTTCAAAATATATATACGAATACAAATAAAAAAACGTAGATTTCTATAAAAATATATATACAAAATACACATAAAATTAAATAAATACGTATAAAAAAATGTATTCAAAATACACATAAAATAATGTAAATTCGAATTAAAATAGATAAACAAAATACCAATAAAAGATTGTGTTATTGGATAAATATAAATATACAAAATACACATACAAAATAAACATAAAATAAGGTAGATTTGTAATAAAATATATGTACAAAATACACATACAATAATGTAAATTTATATGAAAATATATATACAAATACACATAAAATACCATGAATTTGAATAAAAATATATATTCCAAATAAATATTAAATATTGTAAGAGCGTATAAAATTATATATACAAAGTACATATAAAATGAAAATTAAGATGCAAAATACCTATAAAATAACGCATTTTTTTTTTATAAAATTATTGATACCAAAATACATATAAAATATTTGAACTTGTATTAAAATAAATATACAAAATGCACATACAATAAGGTAAATTTGTATTGAAATAGATATGGAAAATACATATAAAATAATGTAAATTTGTTTCAAAATATATATACGAATACACATCAAATAACGTAGATTTCTATAAAAATACATATACAAAATACGTATAAAAAAATGTATACAAAATACACATAAAATAATGTAAATTCGTATAAATGTAAATAAACAATATACCAATAAAAGGATGTGTCTTTGTATAAATATAAATATAAAAAATGCACATAAAATAACGTAAATTTATATAAAACTATATACATAAAATAACGCAAATTTCTATAAAAATATATGTACAAAAATGAACATTAGATAAATGTGCATAAAAATATATATACAAAACACACATTAGATAATGTAAATGAGTATAAAAATATGTATACAAAATACCTAAGAAATAATCTAAATTCGTATCGAATTAAATTAAGAAATACCAATAAAATAATGTAATTTTGGATGAAAATATATATACAAAATACACATAAAATAACCTAAATACAAATACAAATATACACATAAAATAATTTAAAATTGAATGAAATAAATATACAAAATAAACATAAAATAAGGTAAATTTGTAATGAAATATATGAAAAAATACACATAAAATAATATAAATTTGTATGAAAATATATATAAAAATACACATTTAATAACATGAATTTGTATAAAATTTGTATGAAAATATATACTTATACACACAATAAAATAAAGTAATTTTTTTATGAAAATGTATATACAAAATACACGTAAAATAATTTAAATACGTAGAAAAATATATATACAAAAAACACAAAAAATAGTGTAAATATGTATGAAAATATATAAACAAATACACATAAACTAATGTAAATTTGGATAAAATATATATACAAAATTAACATTAAATAATGTAAATATATATATAAAAAAATATATACAAAAAACACATAGAATAATGTTAAATCGTATCAAAATAAATAAAGAGAATATCAATAAAATAATGTAAATTTGTATGAAAATAATGATGAAAAATATCCATATAATAACACATATTTGCATAAAAATATATATACAAAAATACATATCAAATAATTAAATTTGTATTAAAATAGATATACAAAATGCACGTACAATAAAATAAATTTGTATTGAAATAGATATGCAAAATACACATTAATAATGTAAATTTGTATCAAAATATATTTACGAATACTCATAAAATAGAGTAAATATCTATGAAAATATACATACAAAATAGATATACAAAATACACATATAACTAGTTAAATTTGTATTTAAATACATGTACAAAAAACACATAAAATAATGTAGATTTGTATGAAATGAATACAAATACATTTTATATAAAATATATATACAAAATACACATAGAATAATGTAAAATCATATCAAAATAAATACACAGAATATCAATAAAATAATGTAAATTTGTATGAAAATAAAGATGCAAAATACCCATAAAATAAAACATATTTTTATAAAAATACATATACAAAAATACACATAGATTAATCAAATTTGTATTAAAATTAATATACAAAATGCACATACAAATAAGGTAAATTTGTATTAAATTAATATGCAAAATACACATAAAACAATGTAAAATTGTTTCAAAATATATATACGAATACACATAAAATAACGCAGATTTCTATAGAAATATATATACAAAATACACTTGAAATAATGTAAATACGTATAAAAATATATATACAAAATACACATTAAATAATGTTAATTCGTGTCAAAATAAATAAACAAAATATCATGAAAAGAATGTGTATTTGTATGAAAATAGATATACAAAATACACATAAAATAACCTAAATTTGTATAAAACTATATACAAAAATACACAAAAATAATTTAAACTTGTATGAAAATAAATATACAAAAAACATATAAAATTAGGTAAATTTGTATTGAAATACATATACAAAATACACATACAATAATGTAAATTTGAATGTAAATATATAAACATATAGACTTAAAATAACGTAGATTTGTATCAAATATATATACAAAAAACACATTAAATAATGTAAATATGTATAAAAAAATATATACAAAACACAAATAAAACAATGTAAAATCGTATCGAAATAAATACAGAAAATATTAATAAAATAATGTAAATTTGTATGAAAATTAAGATGCAAAATACCCATAAAATAATGCATTTTTTATAAAAATATATATACGAAAAAACATAAAATATTTGATTTTGTATTAAAATAAATAGATATACAAAATACATATAAAATAAGCTAAATTTGAATTGAAATATATATACAAAATACATAAAATAATGTAAATTTGTATCAAAATACTTATACAAATACACATATAATAACGTAAATTTGTATAAAAATATATAAACATAATACACATTAAATAATGTAAATACGTATAAAAAAAATGTACAAAATACACAAATAATCATGTAATTCGTATCAAAATAAATAGACAAAATACCAATAAAATAATGTAAATTTCTATGAGAAAACATATACAAAATACACATAAATAACGCAAATATCAAAAAAAATATATAATATAATATATTTTTATACATATTTAAAATATTTAATGTATATTTTGTATATATATTTTATCCAAATTTACGTTATTTTATATGTATAATATATATTTTCATACAAATTTACATTATTTTATGTGAGTTTTGTATATGTATTTCAATACAAATTTGCCTAACTTTATATGTATTTTGTATATCTATTTTCAAACAAATTAAAATTATTTTTGTGTATTTTTGTATATATTTTTCTACAAATTTTAGTTATTTTATTTGTTTTTTGTATATTTATTTTCCTACAAATATACATTCTTTTATTTGAATTTTGTGTATTTAATCTTTTACGAATTTACATTATTTTATGTATATTTTGTATATATATTTTTCTACGTATTTAAATTATTTTATGTGTATTTTATATATACATTTTCATAAAAATTTACGTTATTTTATTCTGTATTCGTATATATTTTGAAACAAATTTTATACAAATTCATGTTATTTTATGTGTATTTGTATATATATTTTCATACAAATTTATATTATTTTATGTGTATTCTTACATATATTTTATTACAAATTTACCTTATTTTATGTTTATTTTGTATATTTATTTCATTTAATATAATCAAATTTAAATTTATTGTATATGCATTTTGTATATTAATTTTAATACAAATTTAATTATTCTATGTGTATTTTTCTATATGTATTTTTATAAAAATATGCTTTATTTTATGGGTATTTTGCATCTTTATTTTCATACAAATTTACGTTATTTTATTGATATTCTGCTCATTCATTTTGATACGATTTGACATTATTCTATGTGTATTTTGTATATATTTTTCAAACAAATTTACGTTATTTTATGTGTATTTGTTTATATATTTTGACACAAATTTACAATATTTTATGGGTATTTTGTATATATATTTTAAAATAAATTTACCTAGTTTTATGTGTATTTTGAATATCTATTTTCATACAAACTCAAATTATTTTTATGTATTTTTGTATATATTTCAATACAAATTATAGTTATGTTGTGTATTTTGTAAATCTATTTTCATTCAAATATATATTATTTTATTGGTATTTTGTTGATTTATATTGATACGAATTTACATTATTTTATATGTACTTTTTATATATATATTTATACACATTTACATTATTTAATATTTATTTTGAATATATAATTTTATACAAATTCATGGTATTTTATGTGTATTTGTATGTATATTTTCATATAAATCTACATTATTTTATGTGTATTTTGTACATATATTTCATTAAAAATTTACCTTATTTTATGTTTATTTTGTATGTGTATTTTGTACATTTATATTTTTACAAATACACATTTATTTATTGGTATTTTGTTTATTTATTTTGTTTCGAATTTATATTATTTTGTGTGTATTTTGTTTACATTTTTTTATACGTATTTACCTAGTTTTATGTGTATTTTGTATATATATTTTTATAGATATCTACGTTATTTTATGTGTATTCGTATATATATTTTGAAACAAATTTACATTGTTTTATATGTATTTTTGCATATCTCTTTCAATAGAAGTTTGCCTTATTGTATGTGCATTTTGTATATTTATTTCAATACAAATTTAAATATTTATGTGTATTTTGGTATATATATTTTTATAAGAAATGAGCTATTTGATGAGAATTTTGCATCTTTATTTTCAAACAAATTTACATTATTTTATTAATATTCGGTGTATTTATTTTGATACGATCTTACATTATTCTATTTGTTTTTTGTATATATATTTTTTTTATACATATTTACATTATTTAATGTATATCTTGCATATATATTTCATACAAATTTATTATCTATTATTTATTTTCATACAAATACACATTCTTTTCATGATATTTTGTTTATTTATTTTGACACGAATTTACATTACTTAATATGTATTTTATATATATATTTTTATACGTATTTACATAATTTCATGTGTATTTTGTATATATATTTCTATAGAAATCTACGTTATTTTATGTGTATTTGTTTATATATTTTGACACAAATTTACAATATTTTATGGGTACTTTGTATATATATTTCAAAAGAAATTTACCTAGTTTTATGTGTATTTTGAATATCTATTTTCATTCAAACTCAAATTATTTTTATGTATTTTTGTATATATTTCAATACAATTTTTAGTTAGGTTATGTGTATTTTGTAAATCTATTTTCATTCAAATATATATTATTTTATTGGTATTTTGTTGATTTATATTGATACGAATTTACATTATTTTATATGTACTTTGTATATATATTTTTATACGCATTTACATTATTTAATATTTATTTTGAGTATATAATTTTATACAAATTCATGGTATTTTATGTGTATTTGTATATATATTTTCATATAAATTTACATTATTTTATGTGTATTTTGTACATATATTTCATTACAAATTTACCTTGTTTTATGTTTATTTTGTATGTTTATTTTGTACATTTATATTTATACAAATACACATTCTTTTATTGGTATTTTGTTTATTTATTTTGTTTCGAATTTACATTATTTTATGTGTATTTTGTTTACATTTTTTTATACGTATTTACTTAATTTTATGTGTATTTTGTATATATATTTTTATAAAAATCTACGTTATTTTATATGTATTCGTACATATATTTTGAAACAAATTTACATTGTTTTATATGTACAATAAGGTAAATTTGTATTGAAATAGATATGCAAAATACATATAAAGCAATGTAAATTTGTTTCAAAATATGTATACGAATACACATAAAATAACGTAGATTTCTATAAAAATATATATACAAAATACACATTAAATGAAGTAAATACGTATAAAAAATGTATACAAAATACACATAAAATAATGTAAATTCGTATCAAAATAAATAAACAAAATACCAATAAAAGAATGTGTATTTGTATAAATATAAATATACAAAATACACATAAAATAACGTAAATTTATATAAAACTATATACAAAAATACACAGAAGTAATTAAATTTGAATGAAAATATATACAAAACACACACAAAATAAGCTAAATTTGAATTGAAAAATATATACAAAATACATGAAATAAAGTAAATTGGTATCAAAATATTTATTCAAATACACATATAATAACGTAAATTTGTATGAAAATATATAAACAAAATACACATTAAATAATGTAAATACGTATAAAAAAATGTGTACAAAATACACATATAATCATGTAATTCGTATCAAAATAAATAAACAAAATACCAATAAAATAATATAAATTTATATGAGTAAACGTGTATAAATATAAATGTACAAAATACACATACAAAATAAACATAAAATAAGGTAAATTTGTAATGAAATATATGTACAAAATACAAATAAAATAATGTAAATTTATATGAAAATATATATACAAATACACATAAAATACCATGAATTTGTATAAAATTATATATTCAAAATAAATATTAAATAATGTAAATGCGTATAAAAATATATATAAAAAGTACATATAAAATAATGTAAATTCGTATCAATATAAATCAACAAAATACCAATAAAATAATATATATTTGAATGAAAATAGACTTACAAAATATACATAACATAACTAAAATTTGTATTGAAATATATACAAAAATACATAAAAATAATTTGAGTTTGTATGAAAATAGATATTTAAAATACACATAAAACTAGGTAAATTTCTTTTGAAATATATATACAAAATACCCATAAAATATTGTAAATTTGTGTCAAAATATATAAACAAATACACATAAAATAACGTAGATTTGTATGAAAAATATTTACAAAATACACATAGAATAATGTCAAATCGTATCAAAATGAATGAGCAGAATATCAATAAAATAACGTAGATTTGTATGAAAATAAAGATACAAAATACCCATAAAATAAAGCATATTTTTATAAAAATACATATACAAAAATTTACATTATTTGATATGTATTTTGTATATATATTTTTATACGTATTTACATAATTTCATATGTATTTTGTATATATATTTCAATAGAAATCTTCTTTATTTTATGTGTATTCGTATATATATTTTGAAACAAATTTACATTGTTTTATATGTATTTTTGAATATCTCTTTTAATACAAATTTACCTTACTGTATATGCATTTTGTATATTTATTTCAATACAAATTTAAATATTTTATGTGTATTTTGGTATATATATTTTTATAAAAAATGCGATAATTTTTGGGAATTTTGCATCTTTATTTTCATACAAACTTACATTATTTTATTGATATTCTGTGTATTTATTTTGATACGATTTTACATTATTCTATTTGTTTTTTGTATATATTTTTTTATACACATTTACATTATTTAATGTGTATCATGCATATATATTTTATACAAATTTACGTTATTTTAAGTGTATTTGTTTTTATATTTTCATTCAAATTTACATTTATTTTAATTCGAAATTACATTATTTTATGTGTATTTTGTATACATTTTTTTATACGTATTTACTTAATTTTATGTGTATTTTGTATATATATTTTTATAGAAATCTACGTTTTTTTATTTGTATTCGTAAATATATTTTGAAACAAATTTACATTGTTTTATATGTATTTTTGCATATCTCTTTCAATACAAATTTACCTCATTGTATGTGCATTTTGTATATTTATTTCAATACAAATTTAAATATTTTATGTGTATTTTGGTATATATATTTTCATAAGAAATGCGTTATTTTATGGGAATTTTGCATCTTTATTTTCATACAAATTTACATTATTTTATTAATATTCTGTGTATTTATTTTGATACGAATTTACATTATTCTATTTGTTTTTTGTATACACTTTTTTATACATATTTACATTATTTAATGAGTATCTTGCATATATATTTTATACAAATTTATTATCTATTATCTATTTTTATACAAATACACATTCTTTTCATGATATTTTGTTTATTTATTTTGACACGAATTTACATTATTTGATATGTATTTTGTATATATATATTTATACGTATTTACATAATTTCATATGTATTTTGTATATATATTTCTATAGAAATCTACTTTATTTTATGTGTATTCGTATATATATTTTCAAACAAATTTACATTGTTTTATATGTATTTTTGAATATCTCTTTTAATACAAATTTATCTTACTGTATATGCATTTTGTGTATTTATTTCAATACAAATTTAAATATTTTATGTGTATTTTGGTATATATATTTTTATAAAAAATGCGATAATTTTTGGGAATTTTGCATCTTTATTTTCATACAAATTTACATTATTTTATTGATATTCTGAGTATTTATTTTGATACGATTTTACATTATTCTATTTGTTTTTTGTATATATTTTTTGATACACATTTACATTATTTAATGTGTATCTTGCATATATATTTTATACAAATTTACGTTATTTTAAGTGTATTTGTTTTTATATTTTCATTCAAATTTACATTTATTTTAATTCGAAATTACATTATTTTATGTGTATTTTGTATACATTTTGTTATACGTATTTACTTAATTTTATGTGTATTTTGTATATATATTTTTATAGAAATCTACGTTTTTTTATTTGTATTCGTATATATATTTTGAAACAAATTTACATTGTTTTATATGTATTTTTGCATATCTCTTTCAATACAAATTTACCTTATTGTATGTGCATTTTGTATATTTATTTCAATGCAAATTTAAATATTTTATGTGTATTTTGGTATATATATTTTGTATAAGAAATTCGCTATTTTATGGGAATTTTGCATCTTTATTTTCAAACAAATTTACATTATTTTATTAATATTCGGTGTATTTATTTTGATACGATGTTACATTATTCTATTTGTTTTTTGTATATACTTTTTTATACATATTTACATTATTTAATGTGTATCTTGCATATATATTTTATACAAATTTATTATCTATTATCTATTTTCATATTTATAAAAAATGCGTTATTTTATGGGTATTTTGCATCTTTATTTTCATACAAATTTACATTATTTTATTTACATTCTGTGTATTTATTTTAATACGATTTTACATTATTCTGTTTGTGTTTTGTATATGTATATTTTATACATATTTACATTATTTAATGAGTATTTTTATATATATATTTTATACAAATTTATATTAATTTAAGTGTATTTGTTTATATATTTTCATTCAAATTTACATTATTTTATGTGTATTTTGTATATGTGTTTCTTTACAAATTTACCTAATTTTATGTGTATTTTGTATATTTATTTTCATACAAACTTAACTTATTTTTGTGTATTTTTATATATAGTTTTATACAAATTTACGTCATTTTATGTGTATTTTGTATATGTATTTTCATACAAATACACATTCTTTTATTGATATTTTAATTATTTATTTTGACACGAATTTACATTATTTCATGTGTATTTTGTATACATATTTTCATACGTATTTACAACATTTCATGTGTATTTTGTATATATATTTCTATAGAAATCTACGTTATTTTATGTGTATTCGTATATATATTTTGAAACAAATATACATTATTTTATGTGTATTTTGTATATATATCTCATTATAAATTTGCCTTATTTTAAGTTTATTTTTATATCTATTTTCATTCAAATTCAAATCATTTTATGTGTATATATTTATTTTAATTTACGTTATTTTATGTGTATTTTCTATATATATTTTCATTCAAAATTACATTATTTTATCGGTATTTTGTTCATGTATTTCGATACGAATTTAGATTATTTCATGTGTATTTTCTATACATATACATATAGAGTAAATTTCTATGAAAATATATATTCAAAATACATATAAAATTATGTAAATAAGTATAAAAATATAAATATCAAATACATCTAAAAAAAATGAAAATTCGTATCAAAATAAATAAATAAAATTCCGATAAAAGAACGTATATTTGTTGGAAAATAAATATACAAAATACATATAAAATTTCGAAAATTTGAATAAAAATATATACAAAAATACACACAATTAATTTCAATTTGTATGGATATAGAAATACAAAATACACATATAATTAGTTAAATTTGTATTTAAATACATGTACAAAATTCACATAAAATAATGTAAATTTGTATGAAATGAAAACAAATTCACATAAAATAACGTACATTGGTATAAAATAGATATACAAAATATACATAGAATAATGTAACATCGTATCAAAATAAATACACAGAATATCAATATAATAATGTAATTTTGTATGAAAATAAAGGTGCAAAATACCCATAAAATAAAGCAAATTTTTATAAAAATACATATACAAAAATACACATAGAATTTGTATTAAAATTAATATACAAAATGCACGTACAATAAGGTAAATTTGTATTGAAAAAATATGCAAAATGCACATAAAACAATGTATATTTGTTTCAAAATATATATACGAATACACATAAAATAACGTATATTTCTATAGAAATATATATACAAAATACACATGATATGACGTAAATACGTATAAAAATATATATACACAATACACATTAAATAATGTAAATACACAAAATATTGTAAATTTGAATAAAACTCTATACAAAAATACACAAAAAATAATTTAAATTTGTATAAAATATATATACAAAATACACATCAAATAATGTAAATTTGAATAAAAATATATAAACAAATACACTTAAAAGAACGAAAATTTGTATGAAATATATATAGAAAATACACATTAAATAATGTAAATATGTATAAAAAAATATATACAAAACACAAATAGAATAATGTAAAATAATATCAAAATAAATACACAGAATATTAATAAAATAATGTAAATTTGTATGAAAATAAAGATGCAAAATACCCATAAAACAACGCATTTTTTATGAAAATATATATACCACAATGCACATAAAATATTTAAATTTGTAATACAATAAATATACAAAATGCACATACAATAAGGTAAATTTGTATTGAAATAGATATGCAAAATACATATAAAACAATGTAAATTTGTTTCAAAATATACATACGAATACACATAAAATAACGTAGATTTCTATAAAATATATATACAAAATACACATAAAATGAAGTAAATACGTATATGAAAATGTATACAAAATACACATAAAATAATGTAGATTCGTATCAAAATAAGTAAACTAAATGCCAATAAAACAATGTTTACTTGTATGAATATAAATATACAAAATACACATAAAATAACATTAAATTATATACAAAAATAAGCTAAATTTGAATTGAAATAAATATAGAAAATACATAAAATAATGTAAATTTGTATCAAAATATATATTCAAATACACATATAATAACGTAAATTTGTATAAAA
Organism: Eriocheir sinensis; assembly: GCF_024679095.1. Classification (NCBI taxonomy): domain Eukaryota; kingdom Metazoa; phylum Arthropoda; class Malacostraca; order Decapoda; family Varunidae; genus Eriocheir; species Eriocheir sinensis. The sequence continues at coordinate 11,898,383 of NC_066565.1, read as the reverse complement.
ATATATAAACAAAATACACATTAAATAATGTAAATACGTATAAAAGATATGTACGTAATGTAAAAATTTATAAAATTAAAGATGCAAAATACCCATAAAATATCTTATATTTAAAAAAATATATATACAAAAATCCACATAAAATAATTAAATTTGTATTAAAATAAATATACAAAATACACATACAATAAGGTAGATTTTTATTGAAATATATATGCAAAAAACACATAAAATAATGAAAATTTTTATCAAAATATATACGAATACACACAATAAAATTACGTAATTTTTTATGAAAATATGTATACAAAATACACATAAAATAATGTAAGTACATAGAAAATTATATATACAAAATACACATAAAATAATGTAAATTCGTATCAAAATAAATAAACAAAATTTCCTCTAAAAGAATGTATATGTGTAGGAAAATATATATACAAAATACAAATAAAACAAAAAAAAAATTGTACAAAAATAATACAAAAATACACAAAAATAATTTAAATTTGTTTGAAAATAGATATGCAAAATACAAATGAAATTAGGCAAATTTTTATTGAAATACATATACAAAATACACATAAAATAATGTAAATTTGTATGAAAATATATAAACAAATACACATAAGATAAAGTAAATTTCCATAAAATATATGTACAAAATATACATTAAATAATGTAAATATGTCTAAAAATATATATACAAAATACACAGAATAACGTAAAATCGTATCAAAATAAATAAACAGACAATCAATAAAATAATGTAAATTTGTATGAAAATAAAGATGCAAAATACCCATATAATAACGCATATTTGCTTAAAAATATATATTCAAAAATACACATAAAATAATTAAATTTGCATCAAAATAAATATACAAAAGGCACATACAATAAAGAAAATTTGTATTGAAATAGATATGCGAAATACACATAAATAATGTAAATTTGTATCAAAATATATATACGAATATACATAAAATAGAGTAAATTTCTATAAAAATATATATTCAAAATACATATAAAATTATGTAAATAAGTATAAAAATATATATATCAAATACACCTAAAATAATGAAAACTCGTATCAAAATAAATAAACAAAATTCCGATAAAGGAACGTATATTTGTAGGAAAATAAATATACAAAATACACATAAAATTAGGTAAATTTGTATTGAAATACATATATATTTACGTTATTATATGTGTATTTGTATAAATATTTTGATACAAATTTACTTTATTTCATGTATTTTGTATATATTTCAATTCAAATTTAGCTTATTTTGTGTGTATTTTGTATATATTTTCATACAAATTTAATTACTTCTGTGTATTTTTGTATATAGTTTTATATAAATTTATACTGTTTTATGTGTATTTTGTATATTTATATTTATACAAATACACATTCTTTTATTGGTATTTTGTTTATTTATTTTGATAAGAATTTACATTATTTTATGTGTTTTTTGTATACATTTTTTTATACGTATTTACTTCATTTTATGTGTATTTTGTATATATATTTTTATAGAAATCTACGTTATTTTATGTGTATTCGTATATATATTTTGAAACAAATTTACATTGTTTTATATGTATTTTGCATATCTATTTCAATACAAATTTACCTTATTGTATGTGCTTTTTGTATATTTATTTTAATACAAATTTAATTTTTTCTATGTGTATTTTGGTATATATATTTTTATAAATAAAAAAAATGCTTTATTTTATGGGTATTTTGCTTCTTTATTTTCATACAAATCTACATTATTTTATTAATATTCTGTGTATTTATTTTGATACGATTTTACATTATTCTATTTGTGTTTTGTACATATTTTTTTAATACAAATTTGCGTTATTTTAAGTGTATTTGTTTATGTATTTTCATTCAAATTTACATTATTTTATGTGTATTTTGTGTATGTATTTCAATACAAATTTACCTAATTTTATGTGTATTTTGTATATTTATTTTTATACAAATTTAAAATATTTTTGTGTATTTTTGTATATAGTTTGATACAAATTTAGGTTATTTTATGTGTATTTTGTATATCTATTTTCATACAAATACACATTCTTTTATTGATATTTTGTTTATTTATTCTGACGCGAATTTACATTATTTAATGTGTATTTTGTATATATATTTTTATACGTATTTACATCATTTCATGTGTATTTTGTATAGTTTTAAACAAATTTATATTATTTAATGTGTATTTTGTATATATATATATTTATATAAATACATATTCTTTTATTGGTATTTTGTTTATTTATTTTGATACTAATTTACATTATTTAATGTGTATTTTGTATACATTTTTTATACGTATTTACTTAATTATATGTGTATTTTGTATATATATTTTTATAGAAATCTACCTTATTTCATGTGTATTCGTATATATATTTTGAAACAAATTTACATTGTTTATATGTATTTTGCATATCTATTTTTGTGTATTCTGTATTTATTTTTGTTATTCATAGAATAATGTAAAATCGTATCAAAATAGGTACACAGAATATCAATAAAATAATTAAAATTTGTATGAAAATAAAGATGCAAAATACCCATATGATAAAGCATATTTTTTTTTAAAAATACATATACAAAAATACACATAGAATAATTAAATTTGTATTAAAATTAATATACAAAATGCACACATACAATAACGTAAATTTGTATTAAAAAAAAACGCAAAATATAAATAAAAAAGTGTAAATTTGTTTCAAAATATATATACGAATACAAATAAAATAACGTAGATTTCTAGAGAAATATATATACAAAATACACATGAAATTATGTAAATACGTATAAAAATATATATATATATATATATATATATATATAAATATATATATATATATATATATATATATATATATATATATATATATATATATATATATATATATATATATATATATAAAATACATATTAAGTAATGTAAATTCGTGACAAAATAAATAAACAAAATATCATGAAAAGAATGTGTATTTGTATGAAAATAAATAATAGATAATAAATTTGTATGTAATATATATGCAAGATACACATTAAATAATGTAAATATGTATAAAAAATATATATACAAAAAACAAATAGAATAATGTAAAATCGTATCAAAATAAATACACCGAATATTAATAAAATAATGTAAATTTGTATGAAAATAAAGATGCAAAATTCCCATCAAATAGCGCATTTCTTATAAAAATATATATACCAAAATACACGTAAAATATTTAAATTTGTATTGAAATAAATATACAAAATGCACATACAATAAGGTAAACTTCTGTTGAAAGAGATATGCAAAAATACATATAAAAAATAGTAAATTTGTTTCAAAATATATATACGAATACACATAAAATAACGTAGATTCCTATGAAAATATATATACAAAATACACATAAAATTAGGTAAATACGTATAAAAAAAATGTACACAAAATACACATAAAATAATATAAATTCGAAACAAAATAAATAAACAAAATACCAATAAAAGAATGTGTATTTGTTCTGTGTATTTTTGTATATAGTTTTATACAAATTTACGATATTTTATGTGTATTTTGTATATTTATATTTATACAAATACACATTCTTTTACTGGTATTTTGTTTATTTATTTTGATACGATTTTTATGTGTATTTTGTATTCATTTTTTTATACGTATTTACTTCATTTTTTGTGTATTTTGTATATATTTTTATAGAAATCAACGTTATTTTATGTGTATTCGTATATATATTTTGAAACAAATTTACATTGTGTTATATGTATTTTGCATATCTATTTCAATACAAATTTACCTTACAGTATGTGCATTTTTTTTTATTTATTTTAATACAAATTTTAATATTTTATGTGTATTTTGGTATATATATTTTTATAAAAAATGCGTTATTTTATGGCTATTTTGCATCTTTATTTTCATACAAATTTACATTATTTAATTAATATTCTGTGTATTTATTTTGATACGATTTTACATTATTCTATTTGTGTTTTGTATATATTTTTTTAAACATATTTACATTATTTAATTAGTATTTTGTATATATATTTGATACAAATTTACGTTATTTTAAGTGTATATGTTTATATATTCTCATTCAAATTTCAATTATTTTATGTGTATTTTGTATATGTATTTCAATACAAATTTACCTAATTTTATGTGTATTTTGTATATTTATTTTCATACAAATTTAAATTATTTTTGTGTATTTTTGTATATAGTTTTATACAAACTTAGGTTATTTTATTAGTATTTTGTATATCTATTTTCATACAAATATACATTCTTTTATTGATATTGTGTTTATTTATTTTGAGGAGAATTTAAATTATTTAATGTGTATTTTGTATATATATATTTTTATACGTATTTACATCATTTCATGTGTATTTTGTAGATATATTTCTATAGAAATCTACGTTATTTTATGTGTATTCGTATATAGATTTTTAAACAAATTTACGCTTTAAAGTGCATTTTGTATATTTTTTCAATACAAATTTACCTTATTGAACGTGCATTTTGTATATTAATTTTAACACAAATTTAATTATTATATGTGTATTTTTGTATATGTATTTTTAAAAAAATATGCTTTATTTTATGGGTATTTTGCATCTTTATTTTCATACAAAATTACATTATTTTATTGATATTCTGTATATTTATTTTGATACGATTTTACATTATTCTATGTGTATTTTGTATATATTTTTCATTTAATTTAGCTTATTTTATGTGTATTTTGTATATCTATTTATTTTAATACAAAATCAAATATTTTATGTTTTTTCGTACATATATTTAAAAAAAAATGCGTTATTTTATGGGTATTTTGCATCTTAATATTCATACAAATCTACATTATTTTATTAATATTTTCTGTATTTATTTTGATACGATTTTACATTATTTTATTTGTGTTTTGTATATTTTTTTTTATACATATTTACATTATTTAATGTGTTTTTTGTATATATATTTGATACAAATTTACGTTATTTAAAGTCTATATGTTTATATATTTTCATTCAAATTTACATTATTTTATGTGTATTTTGTATATGTATTTCAATACAAATTTACCTAATTTTATATGTTTTTTGTATATTTATTTTCATACAAGTTTAAATTATTTTTGTGTATTTTTGTTTATAGTTTTATACAAATTTAGGTTATTTTATGTGTATTTTGTATATCTATTTTCATACAAATACACATTCTTTTCATGATATTTTGTTTATTTATTTGACACGAATTAACATTATTTAAAGTGTATTTTGTATATATATTTTTATACGTATTTACATTATTTCAAGTGTATTTTGTATATATATTTCTATAGAAATCTGCGTTATTTTATATGTATTCGTATATATATTTTGAAACAAATTTACATTGTTTTATGTGTATTTTGCATATTTTTTCAATACAAATTTACCTTATTGTATGTGCATTTTGTATATTAATTTTAATACAAATTTGGTTAATCTATGTGTATTTTTGTATATGTATTTTTAAAAAAATATGCTTTATTTTATGGGTATTTTGCATCTTTATTTTCATACAAATTTACATTATTTTATTGATATTCTGTGTATTTATTTTAATATGATTTTACATTATTCTATGTGTATTTTGTATATATATTTTATATAAAATGTATTTGTTTTCATTTCATACAAATCTATATTATTTTATGTATTTTTTGTACATGTATACACATAAAATATTTAAATTTGTATTGAAATAAATATACAAATTGCACATATAATAAGGTAAACTTCTATTGAAAGAGATATGCAAAAATACATATAAAACAATGTAAATTTGTTTCAAAATATATATACGAATACACATAAAATAACGTAGATTTCTATAAAAATATATATACAAAATACACATAAAATTAAGTAAATACGTATAAAAAATGTAAACAAAATACACATAAAATAAAGTAAATTCGAAACAAAATAAATAAACAAAATACCAATAAAAGAATGTGTATTTGTATAAATATAAATGTACAAAATACACATACAAAATAAACATAAAATAAGGTAAATTTGTTATGAAATATATGTACAAAATACACATAAAATAATGTAAATTTATATGAAAATATATATACAAATACACATAAAATACCATGAATTTGTATAAAATTATATATTAAAAATAAATATTCATTAATGTAAATGCGTATAAAAATATATATACAGAGTACATATAAAATAATGTAAATTCGTTTCAATATAAATCAACAAAATACCAATAAAATAATATATATTTGAATGACAATAGATTTACGAAATACACATAACATAACTAAAATTTGTATTGAAATATATACAAAAATACATAAAAATAATTTGAGTTTGTATGAAAATAGATATTCAAAATACATATAAAACTAGGTAAATTTCTTTTGAAATATATATATAAAAAAATTGTAAATTTGTGTCAAAATATATAAACAAATACACATAAAATAACTTAAAATAACGTAAATATGTATCAAATATATATACAAAAAACACATTAAATAATGTAAATATGTATAAAAAATTATATACAAAACATAAATAAAATAATGTGAAATCGTATCAAAATATATACAGAAAATATTAATAAAATAATGTAAATTTGTATGAAAATTAAGATGCAAAATACCCTTAAAATAACGCATTTTTTATAAAAATATATACGAAAAAACAAAAAATATTTGATTTTGTATTAAAATAAATAGATATACATTCTTTTATTGGTATTTTGTTTATTTATTTTGTTTCGAATTTACATTATTTTATGTGTATTTTGTTTACATTTTTTTATACGTGTATTTACTTAATTTTATGTGTATTTTGTAAATATATTTTAATAGAAATCTACGTTATTTTATGTGTATTCGTATATATATTTTGAAACAAATTTACATTGTTTTATATGTATTTTTGCATATCTCTTTCAATAGAAGTTTACCTTATTGTATGTGCATTTTGTATATTTATTTCAATGCAAATTTAAGTATTTTATGTGTATTTTGGTATATATATTTTTTTATAAGAAATGCGCTATTTGATGGGAATTTTGCATCTTTATTTTCATACAAATTTACATTATTTTATTAATATTCGGTGTACTTATTTTGATACGATTTTACATTATTCTATTTGTTTTTGTATATATATATTTTTTATACATATTTACATTATTTAAATGTATCTTGCATATATATTACATACAAATTTATTATCTATTATTTATTTTCATACAAATACACATTCTTTTCATGATATTTTGTTTATTTATCTTGTCACGAATTTACATTACTTAATATGTATTTTATATATATATATATATATATATATATATATATATATATATATATATATATATATATATATATATATATATATATATATATATATATATATATATATATATATATATATATTTTTATACGTATTTACATAATTTCATGTGTAATTTGTATATATATTTCTATAGAAATCTACGTTATTTTATGTGTATTCGTATATATATTTTGAAACAAATTTACACTGTTTTATTTTAATACAAATTTAATTATTCTATGTGTATTTTTGTATATGTATTTAAAAAAAAATGCTTTATCTTATGGGTATTTTGCATCTTTATTTTCATACAAATTTAAATTATTTTATTGATATTATGTGTACTTATTTTGATACGATTTTACATTATTCTATGTATAACAAAAATAAATACAGAATACACAAAAATAGATATGCAAAATACATATAAACAATGTAAATTTGTTTCAAAATATATATACGAATACACATGAAATAAGGTAGATTTCTATAAAAATATATATACAAAATTCACATAAAATTAAGTAAATACGTATAAAAAATGTATACAAAATACACAAAAAATTATGTAAATTAGTATCAAAATAAATAAACAAAATACCAATAAAAGAATGTGTATTTGTATAAATATATATATATATATATATATATATATATATATATATATATATATATATATATATATATATATATATATATATATATATATATATATATATATATATATATATAAATATATATAAATATATATATATATATAACTATACAAAATACACATGAAATGATGTAAATACGTATAAAAATATATATATAAAATACACATGCAATGATGTAAATACGTATAAAAATATATATACAAAATACACACTAAATAATGTAAATTCGCGTCAAAATAAATAAACAAAATATCAATAAAAGAATGTGTATTTGTATGAAAATAGATATACAAAATACACATAAAATATATATAATTTTATTTGTATTAAAATAAATATACAAAAAACACATACTATAAGGTAACTTTGTATTGAAATAGATATGCAAAATACATATAAAACAATGTACATTTTTTTCAAAATATATATACGAATACACATAAAATAACGTAGAATTCTATAAAAATATATATACAAAAGACACATAAAATTAAGTAAATACGTATAAAAAATGTATACAAAATACACATAAAATAATGTAAACTAGTATCAAAATAAATAAACAAAATACCAATAAAAGAATGTGTATTTGTATAAATATATATATACAAAATACACATTAAATAATATAAATTTGTTTTAAACTATACAAAATACACATGAAATGATGTAAATACGTATAAAAATATATATACAAAATACACATTAAATAATGTAAACTCGCGTCAAAATAAATAAACAAAATATCAATAAAAGAATGTGTATTTGTATGAAAATAGATATACAAAATACACATAAAATAACCTAAATTTGTATCAAACTATATAAAAAAATACACAAAAATATTTTAAATTTGTATGAAAATAAATATACAAAATACACATAAAATTAGGTAAATTTGTATTGAAATACATACACAAAATACACATAAAATAATGTAAATTTGAATGAAAATACATAAACAAATACACTTAAAATAACGTAAATTTGTATAAAAAAATATGTACAAAACACAAATAGAATAATGTAAAATCGTATCAAAATAAATACACAGAATATTAATAAAATAATGTAAATTTGAATGAAAATAAAGAAGCAAAATACCCATAAAATAACGCATTTTTTTATTTATAAAAATATATATACCAAAAAACACATCAAAAAATTAAATTTGTATTAAAATAAATATACAAAAAACACATACAATAAGGTAAATTTGTATTGAAATAGATATGCAAAATACATATAAAACAATGTAAATTTGTTTCAAAATATATATACGAATACACATAAAATAACGTAGATTTCTATAAAAATATATATACAAAATACACATAAAATGAAGTAAATACGTATAAAATAATGTAAATTCGTATCAAAATAAATAAACAAAATACCAATAAAAGAATGTGTATTTGTATGAATATAAATATACAAAATACACATAAAATAACGTAAATTTATATAAAACTATATACAAAAATACACAGAAGTAATTAAATTTGTATGAAATTATATACAAAATACACACGAAATAAGCTAAATTTGAATTGAAATATATATACAAAATAAATGAAATAAAGTAAATTTGTATCAAAATATTTATACAAATACACATATAATAACGTAAATTTGTATGAAAATATATAAACAAAATACACATTAAATAATTTAAATACGTATAAAAAATATGTACAAAATACACATATAATCATGTAATTCGTATCAAAATAAATAAACAAAATACCAATAAAATAATATAAATTTGTATGAGTAAACGTGTATGTTGCATATTTTTTCAATACAAATTTACCTTATTATATACGCATTTTGTATATTAATTTTAATACAAATTTAATTATTCGATGTGTATTTTTGTATCTGTATTTTTATAAACATATTCTTTATTTTTTGGGTATTTTGCATCTATATTTTCATACAAATTTACATTATTTTATTGATATTCTGTTCATTCATTTTGATAGGAATTGACGTTATTCTATGTGTATTTTGTATATATTTTTCATACAAATTTACGTTATTTTATGTGTATTTGTTTATATATTTTGACACAAATTTACAATATTTTACGGGTATTTTGTATATACATTTCAAAAGAAATTTACCTAGTTTTATGTGTATTTTGTATATCTATTTTCATACAAACTCAAATTATTTCTATGTATTTTTGTATATATTTTAATACAAATTTTAGTTATGTTATGTGTATTTTGTAAATTTATTTTCATTCAAATATATATTATTTTATTGGTGTTTTGTTGATTTATATTGATACGAATTTACATTATTTTATATGTACTTTGTATATATATTTTTATACGCTTTTCCATTATTTAATATTTATTTTGAATATATATTTTTAAACAAGTTCATGGTATTTTATGTGTATTTGTATATATATTTTCATATAAATTTACTTTATTTTGTGTATTTTGTACATATATTTTGTTACAAATCTACCTTATTTTATGTTTATTTTGTATGTGTATTTTGTATATTTATATTTATCCAAATACACATTCTTTTATTGGTATTTTGTTTATTTATTTTAATTCGAATTTACGTTCTTTTATCGGAATTTTGTTTATTTATTTTGATACGATTTTTTTTTTTTTTAGGTGTATTTGATATATATATTTTTATACTTATTTACATAACTTTATATGTATTTTTAATATATATTTTCATAGAAATTTACTCTATATGTATATGTATAGAAAATACACATGAAATAATCTAAATTCGTATCGAAATATATGAACAAAATACCGATAAAATAATGTTATTTTGAATGAAAATATATATAGAAAATACACATAAAATAACGTAAATACAAATAAATATATACACATAAAATGATTTGAATTTGAATGAAAATAGATATAAAAATAAACTTAAAATAAGGCAAATTTATAATGATATATATATATATACAAAATACACATAAAATAATGTAGATTTGTTTCAAAATATATATACGAATACACATAAAATAACGTAGATTTCTATAGAGATATATATACAGAATACACATGAAATGTTGTAAATTTGTATAAAACTATATATAAAAATACACAAAAATAAGTTAAATTTGTATGAAAATAAATATACAAAATACACATAAAATTAGGTAAATTTGTAAAGAAATACATATACAAAATACACATAAAATAATGTAAATTTGAATGAAAATATATAAACAAATACACTTAAATTAACATAAATTTGTATAAAATATATATAAAAAATACTCATTAAATAATGTAAATAAGTATAAAAAATATATATACAAAACACAAATAGAATAATGTAAAATCGTATTAAAATAAATACCCAGAATGTAAATAAAATAATGTAAATTTGTATGAAAATAAAGATGCAAAATATCCATAAAATAACGCATTTTTTATAAATATACAAAATACACATGAAAGGATGTAAATACGTATATAAATATATATACAAAATACACATTAAATAATGTAAATTCGCGTCAAATTAAATAAACAAAATGTCAATAAAAGAATGTGTATTTGTATGAAAATAAATATACAAAATACACATAAGATAACATAAATTTGTATAAAACTATATAAAAAAATACTCAAAAATAATTTAAATTTGTATGAAAATAAATATACAAAATACACATAAAATTAGGTAAATTTGTATTGAAATACATATACAAAATACATATAAAATCCTGTAAATTTGAATGAGAATACATAAACAAAGACACTTAAAATAACGTAAATTTGTATAAAAAAAATATATACAAAACACAAATAGAATAATGTAAAATCGTATCAAAATAAATACACAGAATATTAATAAAATAATGTAAATTTGTATGAAAATAAAGAAGCAAAATACCCATAAAATAACACATTTTTTTTAAATATATATACAAAAATACACATAAAAAAATTTATTTGTATTAAAATAAATATACAAAATACACATACAATAAGGTAAATCTGTATTGAAATAGATATGCAAAATACATATAAAACAATGTAAATTTGTTTCAAAATATATATACAAATACACATAAAATAACGTAGATTTGTATAAAAATATATATACAAAATACACGTAGAATGAAGTAAATACGTATAAAAAAATGTATACAAAATACACTTAAAATAATGTAAACTCGTATCAAAATAAATAAACAAAATACCAATAAAAGAATGTGTATTTGTATAAATATAAATATACAAAATACACATAAAATAAAGTAAATTTGTATCAAACTATATACAAATATACACAGAAGTAATTAAATTCGTATGAAAATAGATATACAAAATACAGATAAAATAAGCTAAATTTGAATTGAAATGTATATACAAAATACATAAAATAATGTAAATTTGTATCAAAATATTTATAAAAATAAATATAATAACGTAAATTTGTTTAAAAATATATAAACAAAATACACATTAAGTAATGTAAATGCGTATAAAAAATATGTACAAAATACTCATATAGTCATGTAATTCGTATCAAACTAAATAAACAAAATAGCAATAAAATAATGTAAATTTGTATGAGAAAACATATACAAATACATATAAAATAACGCTAATTTCTATAAAAATATATGTCCAAAAATGAACGAAAATTAAATTAACTTTGGATAAAAATATATATGCAAAACACACATTAAATAATGTAAATGCGTACATTAAATAACCTAAATATGTATAAAACTATATACAAAAATACACAAACATAATTTAAATTTGTATGAAAAGAAATATACAAAATACACATAAAATTAGGTTAATTTCTATTGAAATACATATACAAAATACACTTAAAATAATGTAAATTTGAAAGAAAATATATAAACAAATACACATATAATTACGTAAATTTGTATGAAATATATATACAAAATACATATTAAATAATGTAAATATGTATAAAAAAATATATACAAAACACAAATAGAATAATGTAAAATCGTATCAAAATATATACACAGAATATTAATAAAATAATGTAAATTTGTATGAAAATTAAGATGCAAAATACCTATAAAATAACGCATTTTTTATAAAATTATTGATACCAAAATACACATAAAATATTTGAATTTGTATCAAAATAAATATACAAAATGCACATACAATAAGGTAAATTTGTATTGAAATAGATATGCAAAATACATATAAAATAATGTAAATTTGTTTCAAAATATATATGCGAATACACATAAAATAATATAAATTTGTATGAGTAAACGTGTATGTTGCATATTTTTTCAATACAAATTTACCTTATTATATACGCATTTTTTATATTAATTTTAATACAAATTTAATTATTCGATGTGTATTTTTGTATCTGTATTTGTATATATATTTTTAAACGCTTTTACATTATTTAATATTTATTTTGAATATATATTTTTATACCAATTCATGGTATTTTATGTGTATTTGTATATATATTTTTATATAAATTTACATTATTTTATGTGTATTTTGTACATATATTTTTTTACAAATCTACCTTATTTTATGTTTATTTTGTATGTGTATTTTGTATATTTATATTTATCCAAATACACATTCTTTTATTGGTATTTTGTTTATTTATTTTAATTCGAATTTCCATTATCTTATGTGTATTTTGTATACATTTTTTTATACGTATTTACTTAATTTTATGTGTATTTTGTATATATATTTTTATAGAAATCTACGTTTTTTGATTTCGATTCGTATATATATTTTGAAACAAATTTACATTGTTTTATATGTATTTTTGCATATCTCTTTCAATACAAATTTACCTTATTGTATGTGCATTTTGTATATTTATTTCAATGCAAATTTAAATATTTTATGTGTATTTTGGTATATATATTTTTATAAGATTACGAAAATTTGAATAAAAATATATACAAAAAAACAAAAAAATAAATTTCAATTTGTATGAAAATAGATATACAAAATACACATATAATTAGTTAAATTTGTATTTAAATACATGTACAAAATACAAATAAAATAATGTAAATTTGTATGAAATGACAACAAATTCACATAAAAATCGCGTCAAAATAAATAAACAAAATATCAATAAAAGAATGTGTATTTGTATGAAAATAGATATACAAAATACACATAAAATAACCTAAATTTGTATCAAACTATATACAAAAATACACAAAAATAATTTAAATTTGTATGAAAATAAATATACAAAATACACATAAAATTAGGTAAATTTGTATTGAAATACATACACAAAATTCACATAAAATAATGTAAATTTGAATGAAAATACATAAATAAATACACTTAAAATAACGTAAATTTGTATAAAAAAAATATGTACAAAACACAAATAGAATAATGTAAAATCGTATCAAAATAAATACACAGAATATTAATAAAATAATGTAGATTTGTATGAAAATAAAGAAGCAAAATACCCATAAAATAACGCATTTTTTTTATTTATAAAAATATATATACCAAAATACACATCAAAAAATTAAATTTGTATTAAAATAGAAAATAAATTATACAAAAAACACATACAATAAGGTAAATTTGTATTGAAATAGATATGCAAAATACATATAAAACAATGTAAATTTGTTTCAAAATATATATACGAATACACATATAATAACGTAGATTTCTATAAAAATATATATACAAAATACACATAAAATGAAGTAAATACGTATAAAAAAATGTATACAAAATACACATAAAATAATGTAAATTCGTATCAAAATAAATAAACAAAATAGCAATAAAAGAATGTGTATTTGTATAAATATAAATATACAAAATACACATAAAATAACGTAAATTTATATAAATTATATACAAAAATACACAGAAGTATTTAAATTTGTATGAAAATATATACAAAATACACACAAAATAAGCTAAATTTGACTTGAAATATATATACAAAATACATGAAATAAAGTAAATTTGTATCAAAATATTTATACAAATACACATATAATAACGTAAATTTGTATGAAAATATATAAACAAAATACACATTAAATAATGTAAATACGTATAAAAAAATATGTACAAAATACATATATAATCATGTAATTCGTATCAAAATAAATAAACAAAATACCAATAAAATTATATAAAATTGAATGAGTAAACGTGCATGTTGCATATTTTTTCAATACAAATTTAGCTTATTATATACGCATTTTCTATATTAATTTTAATATATGTGTATTTGAATATATATTTTGATACAAATTTACATTATTTTATGTATTTTCTATATTTATTTCAAATCAAATTTAGCTTATTTTATGTGGGTTTTGTATATCTATTTTCATACAAATTTAATTATTTTTGTTTATTTTTGTATATAGTTTTATACAATTTTACGTTATTTTATGTGTATTTTGTATATTTATATTTATACAAGTAAACATTCTTTTATTGGCATTTAGTTTAGTTATTTTGATACGAATTTACATTATTTGATGTGTATTTTGTATACATTTTCTTATACGTATTTACTTCATTTTATGTGTATTTTGTATATATATTTTTATAGAAATCTACGTTATTTTATGTGTATTCGTATATATATTTTGAAAAAAATTTACATTGTTTTATGTGTATTTTGCATATCTATTTCAATACAAATTTACCTTATTGTATGTGCATTTTGTATATTTATTTTAATACAAATTTAAATATATATGTGTATTTTGGTGTATATATTTTCATAAAAATTGCGTTGTTTTATGGGTATTTTGCATCTTTATTTTCATACAAATTTACATTATTTTATTAATATTCTGTGTATTTATTTTGATACTATTTTACATTATTCTATTTGTGTTTTGTATATATTTTTTTATACATATTTACATTATTTAATGTGTATTTTCTATATATATTTCATACAAATTTACGTTATTTTAAGTGTATTTGTTTATATGTTTTCATTCAAATTTACATTATCTTATGTGTATTTTGTATATGTATTTCAATAGAAATTTAACTAGTTTTATGTGTATTTTGTATTTATATTTTTATACAAATTTAAATTATTTTTGTGTATTTTTTTAATAGAGTTTTATTCAAATTTACAATATTTTATGTGTATTTTGTATATCTATTTTCATACAAATACACATTCTTTAATGATATTTTGTTGATTAATTTTGATGCGAATTTACATTATTTAATGTGTATTGTGTATATATATTTTTATACGTATTAACGGCATTTCATGTGTATTTTGCATATATATTTCTATAGAAATATACGTTATTTTATGTGTATTCGTATATATATTTTGAAACAAATATACATTGTTTTATGTGCATTTTGTATATTTTTTCAATACAAATTTCCCTTATTGTACGTGCATTTTGAATATTAATTTTAATACAAATTTAATTATTTTATGTGTATTCTTGTATATGTATTTTTTTAAAATATGCTTTATTTTATGGGTTTTTTCATACAAAATTACATTATTTTATTGATATTCTGTGTATTTATTTTGATACGATTTTACATTATTCTATGTAAATTTTGTATATCTATTTTATACAAATGTACGTTATTTTATGTGAATTTGTTTTCATTTCATACAAATTTACATTATTTTATGTGTATTTTGTACATGTATTTAAATACAAATTTAACTAATTATATGTGTATTTTGTATATCTATTTTCATACAAATTGAAATTTATTTTTTTGTTTTTTTGTATATACTTTTATTCAAATTTTCGTAATTTTATGTGTATTTTGTATATTTATTTTCCTACAAATATACCTTATTTTATCGGAATTTTGTTTATTTATTTTGATACGAATTTTCATTTTTTTAGGTGTATTTGATATATATATTTTTATACTTATTTACATAATTTTATATGTATTTTGTATATATATTTTCATAGAAATTTACTCTATATGTATATACAAAAAAACACAAAAATAATTTAAATTTGTATGAAAATAAATATACAAAATACACATAAAATTAGGTAAATTTGTATTGAAATACAATACAAAATACACTTAAAATAATGTAAATTTGAATGAAATTATATAAACAAATACACTTAAAATGACGTTAATTTGTATAAAATATATATAAAAAATACACATTAAATAATGAAAATATGTATAAAAAAATATATACAAAACACAAATAGTATAATATAAAATCGTATCAAAATATATACACAGAATATTAATAAAATAATGTACATTTCTATGAAAACTAAGATGCAAAATACCTATAAAATAACACATTTTTTATAAAATTATATATACCAAAATACACATAAAATATTTGAATTTCTATTAAAATAAATATACAATATGCACATACAATAAGGTAAATTTGTATTGAAATAGATATGCAAAAAACATATAAAACAAAGTAAATTTGTTTCAAAATATATATACGAATACACATAAAATAACGTAGATTTCTATAAATATATATACACAAAATACAAATAAAATTAAGTAAATACGAATCAAAAATGTATACAAAATACACATAAAATAATGTAAATTCGTATAAATATAAATAAACAAAATACCAATAAGAGAATGTGTATTTGTATAAATATAAATATACAAAATGCACATAAAATAACGTAAATTTGTATAAAACTATATACAAAAATACACAGAAGTAATTAAATTTGTATGAAAATAGATATACAAAATACACACAAAATAAGCTAAATTTGAATTGAGATATATATACAAAATACATAAAATAAAGTAAATTCGTTTAAAAATATTTTTAACAAATACACATATAATAACGTAAATTTGTAAAAAAAATATATAAACAAAATACACATTAAGTAATGTAAATACGTATAAAAAAATATTTACAAAATACACCAATAATCAAGTCATTCGTATCAAAATAAATAAACAAAAAACTTATTAAATAATGTAAATTTGTATGAGAAAACATATACAAAATACACATAAAATAACATTTTAAGTTTCTATAAAAAATATATGTACAAAAATGTACATAAAATTAGTTTGCATAAAAAAAATATATACAAAACACACATTAGATAATGTAAATGAGTATAAAAATATGTATACAAAATACCTATGAAATAATCTAAATTCGTATCGAGTTAAATTAAGAAAATAACAATAAAATAATGTAATTTTGGATGAAAATATATATAGAAAACACTCATAAAATAACCTAAATACAAATACAAATATACACATTAAATAATTTAAAATTGAATTAAATAAATATACAAAATAAACATAAAATAAGGTAAATTTGTAATAAAATATATGTAAGAATGCACATAAAATAATATAAATTTGTATGAAAATATATATACAAATACACATAAAAAAACATGAATTTGTATAAAATGTTTCAAAATATATACGAATACACACAATAAAATAACGTAAATTTTTATGAAAATGTATATATATAATACACATAAAATAGTTTAAATACGTAGAAAAATATATATACAAAATAAACATAAAATAATGTAAATTCGTAAAAAATTAAATACACAAAATTCCAATAAAAGAATGTATATTTGTAGGAAAATATATATACAAAAAACAAATAAAATAATTAAAATTTGTATAAAAATATATACAAATATACACAAAAATAATAAAAATTTGTATAAAAATATATACAAATATACACAAAAATAATTTAAATTTGTTTGAAAATAGATATGCAAAATACACATAAAGTTAGGCAAATTTGTATTGAAATACATATACAAAACTCACATAAAATAATGTAAATTTGTATGAAAATATGTAAACAAATACATATAAAATCACGTAAATTTGGATAAAATATATATATACAAAATATACATTAAATATTTTAAATATGTATAAATATATATTATATTATATATATTTTTATTGATATTTGCGTTATTTATGTGTATTTTGTATATGTTATCTCATAGAAATTTACATTATTTTATTGGTATTTTGTCTATTTATTTTGATACGAATTACATGATTATTTGTGTATTTTTTACATTTTTTTATACGTATTTACATTATTTAATGTGCATTTTGTTTATATACTTTTATACAAATTTACGTTATTATATATGTATTTGTATAGGTATTTTGATACATATTTACATTATTTTATGTATTTTGTATATATATTTCAATTCAAATTTAGCTTATTTTATGTGTATTTTGTATATCTATTTATTTTAATTCAAAATCAAATATTTTATGTTTTTTCGTATTTTTATTTTTATAAAAAATGCGTTATTTTATGGGTATTTTGCATCTTAATTTTCATACATATTTACATTATTTTATTAATATTTTCTGTATTTATTTTGATACGATTTTACATTATTTTATTTGTGTTTTGTATATATTTTTTTATACATATTTACATTATTTAATGTTTTTTTTGTATATATATTTGATACAAATTTACGTTATTTTAAGTCTATATGTTTATATATTTTCATTCAAATTTACATTATTTTATGTGTATTTTGTATATGTATTTCAATACAAATTTACCTATTTTTATATGTTTTTTGTATATTTATTTTCATACAAGTATAAATTATTTTGTGTCGTTGTGTATATAGTTTTATACAAATTTAGGTTATTTTATGTGTATTTTGTATATCTATTTTCATACAAATACACATTCTTTTCATGATATTTTGTTTATTTATTTTGACACGAATTAACATTATTTAATGTGTATTTTGTATATATATTTTTATACGTATTTACATTATTTCAAGTGTTTTTTGTATATATATTTCTATAGAAATCTGCGTTATTTTATGTGTATTCGTACATATATTTTGAAACAAATTTCCATTATTTTATGTGTATTTTGCATATTTTTTCAATACAAATTTACCTTATTGTATGTGCATTTTGTATATTATTTTTTAATACAAATTTGATTAATCTATGTGTATTTTTGTATATGTATTTTTATAAAAATATGCTTTATTTTATGGGTATTTTGCATCTTTATTTTAATACAAATTTACATTATTTTATTGATATTCTGTGTATTTATTTTGATATGATTTTACATTATTCTATGTGTATTTTGTATATATATTTTATATAAAATGTATTTGTTTTCATTTCATACAAATCTACATTATTTTATGTGTTTTTTGTACATGTATTTAAATACAAATTTAACTAGTTATATATGTATTTTGTATATCTATTTTGAATGTATATTTTCATAGAAATTTACCTTATTTTATGGGTATTCGTATATATATTTTGATACAAATTTACATTATTGATGTGTATTTGGCATATCTATTTCAATACAAATTTACTTTATTGTACGTTCATTTTGTATATTTATTTTAATACAAACTTAACTATTTTATATATATTTTTGTAAATATATTTTTATGCAAATATGCGTTATTATATGGATATTTAGCATCTTTATTTTCATACAAATTTACATTATTTTATTGATATTCTCTTTATTTATTTTGATACGATTTAACATTATTCTATGTGTATTTTGTATATCTTTTTTTTATACATATTTACATTATTTAATGTTCATTTTGTATATATATTTTATCCAAATTTACATTATTTTATGTGTATTTGTTTATATATTTTCATACAAATTTACATTATTTTATGTGTTTTTCGTATATATTTTTTCTACGTATTTAAATTATTTTATGTGTATTTTGTATATACATTTTCATAAAAAAATTACGTTATTTTATTGTGTGTATAAGTATATATTTTGATACAAATTTGATACAAATTCATGCTATTTAATGTGTATTTGTATATATATTTTCATACAAATTTATATTATTTTATGTGTATTTTTTCATATATTTCATTACAAATTTAACTTATTTTATGTTTATTTTGTATATTTATTTCATTAAATTTTACATTATTTTATGTGTATACTTGTATTTGTATTTAGGTTATTTTATGTGTATTTTGTATATATATTTTCATCCAATTTAGATTATTTCATAGGTATTTTGTATACATATTTTTATACTCATTTACATTATCTAAAGTGTGTTTTGTATATATATTTTTATGCAAATTTATTTTATGTTCATTTTTCTACATATATTTTTATAGAAATTTGCGTTATTTTATGTATATAGTTTTATATAAATTTACGTTATTTTATGTGCATTTTGTATATTTATATTTATACAAATACACATTCTTTTATTGGTATATTGTTTATTTACATTTATACGAATTTACATTATTTTATGTGTATTTTGTATACATTTTTTTAGACGTATTTACTTAATATTATGTGTATTTTGTATTTGTATTTTTATAGAAATCTACGTTATTTTATGTGTATTCGTATATATATTTTGAAACAAATTTACATTATTTTATATGTATTTTGCATATCTATTTCAGTACAAGTTTACCTTATTGTATGTGCATTTTGTATATTTATTTTAATACAAGTTCAAATATTTCATGTGTATTTTGGTATCAATAATTTTATAAAAAAAATGCGTTATTTTATAGGTATTTTGTATCTTATTTTTCATTTTATATGTAATTTGTATATATATTTTTATACTCTCTTACATTATTTAATATTTATTTTGAATATATATTTTTATACAAATTCATGATATTTTATGTGTATTTGTATATATATTTTCATATAAATTTACATTATTGTATGTGTATTTTGTACATATATTTTATTACAAATCTACCTTATTTTATGTTTATTTTGTATGTGTATTTTGTATATTTATATTTATCCAAATACACATTCTTTTATTGGTATTTTGTTTATCTATTTTAATTCGAATTTACATTATTTTATGTGTATTTTGAATACATTTTTTTATACGTATTTACTTAATTTTATGTGTATTTTGTATATATATTTTTATAGAAATCTACGTTTTTTTATTTGTATTCGTATATATATTTTGAAACAAATTTACATTGTTTTATATGTATTTTTGCATATCTCTTTCAATACAAATTTATCTTATTGTAAATGCATTTTGTATATTTATTTCAATACAAATTTAAAAATTTTATGTGTATTTTGGTATATATATTTTTATAAGAAATGCGCTATTTTATGGGAATTTTGCATCTTTATTTTCATACAAATTTACATTATTTTATTAATATTCGGTGTATTTATTTTGATACGATTTTACATTATTCTATTTGTTTTTTGTATATACTTTTTTATACATATTTACATTATTTAATGTGTATCTTGCATATATATTTTATACAAATTTATTATCGATTATCTATTCTCATACAAATACACATTCTTTTCATGATATTTTGTTTATTTATTTTGACACGAATTTACATTATTTGATATGTATTTTGTATATATATTTTTATACGTATTTACATAATTTCATATGTATTTTGTATATATATTTCTATAGAATTCTACGTTATTTTATGTGTATATATATAAACTCAAATTATTTCTATGTATTTTTGTATATATTTTAATACAAATTTTAGTTATGATTGTGTACTTTGTAAATTTATTTTCATTCATATATATATATTATTTTATTGGTGTTTTGTTGATTTATATTGATACGACTTTACATTATTTTATATGTACTTTCTATATCTATTTTTATACGCTTTTACATTATTTAATATTTATTTTGAATATATATTTTTATACAAATTCATGGTATTTTATGTGTATTTGTATATATATTTTCATATAAATTTACATTATTTTATGTGTATTTTGTACATATATTTCATTACAAATTTACCTTATTTTATGTTTATTTTGTATGTGTATTTTGTACATTTATATTTATACAAATACACATTCTTTTATTGGTATTTTGTTTATTTAATTTGTTTCGAATTTACATTATTTTATGTGTATTTTGTTTACATTTTTTTATACGTATTTACTTAATTTTATGTGTATTTTGTATATATATTTTTATAGAAATCAACGTTATTTTATATGCATTCGTATATATATTTTGAAACAAATTTACATTGTTTTATATGTATTTTTGCATATCTCTTTCAATAGAAGTTTACCTTATTGTATGTGCATTTTGTATATTTATTTCAATACAAATTTAAATATTTTAAGTGTATACATGTAAAAAAATACATAAAATAATGTAGATTTGTATGAAATGAAAACAAATACATTTTATATAAAATATATATACAAAATACACATAGAATAATGTAAAATCATATTAAAATCAATACACAGAATATCAATACAATAATGTAAATTTGAATGAAAATAAAGATGCAAAATACCTATAAAATAAAGCATATTTTTATAAAAATACATATACAAAAATACACATAGATTAATCAAATTTGTATTAAAATTAATATACAAAATGCTCATACAATAAGGTAAATTTGTATTGAAAAAATATGCAAAATACACATAAAACAATGTAAATTTGTTTCAAAATATATATACGAATACACATAAAATAACGCAGATTTCTATAGAAATATATATACAAAATACACTTGAAATAATGTAAATACGTATAAAATATATATACAAAATACACATTAAATAATGTTAATTCGTGTCAAAATAAATAAACAAAATATCATGAAAAGAATGTGTATTTGTATGAAAATAGATATACAAAATACACATAAAATAACCTAAATTTGTATAAAACTATAAACAAAAATGCACAAAAATAATTTAAACTTGTATGAAAATAGATATACAAAAAACATATAAAATTAGGTAAATTTGTATTGAAATACATATACAAAAGACACATAAAATAATGTAAATTTGAATGAAAATATATAAACATATAGACTTAAAATAACGTAAATTTGTATCAAATATATATACAAAAAAAACATTAAATAATGTAAATATGTATAAAAAAATATATACAAAACACAAAGAAAATAATGTAAAATCGTATCAAAATAAATACAGAAAATATTAATAAAATAATGTAGATTTGTATGAAAATTAAGATGCAAAATACCCATAAAATAACGCATTTTTTTTTTAAATATATATACGAAAAAAACATAAAATATTTGATTTTGTATTAAAATAAATAGATATACAAAGTACACATAAAATAAGCTAAATTAAATAAAAAATATATACAAAAATAACATAGAATAATGTAAAATCGTATCAAAATAAATACACAGAATGTCAATAAAATAAGGTATTTTTGTATGAAAATAAATATGCAAAATACCCATAAAATAAAGCATATTTTTATAAAAATACATATACAAAAATACACATAGAAATACTAAATTTGTATTAAAATTAATATACAAAATGCACGTACAATAAGGTAAATTTGTATTGAAAAAAAATGCAAAATGCACATAAAACAATGTATATTTGTTTCAAAATATATATACGAATACACATAAAATAACGTATATTTCTATAGAAATATATATACAAAACCACATGAAATTGACGTAAATACGTATAAAAATATATATACACAATACACATTAAATAATGTAAACTCGCATCAAAATAAATAAACAAAATATCAATAAAAGAATGTGTATTTGTATGAAAATAGATATACAAAATACACATAAAATATTGTAAATTTGAATAAAACTCTATACAAAAATACACAAAAAAAAATTTAAATTTGTATAAAATATATATATAAAATACACTTGAAATTAGGTAAATTTCTATTGAAATACATATACAAAATACACATAAAATAATATAAATTTGAATAAAAATATATAAACAAATACACTTAAAATAACGAAAATTTGTATGAAATATATATAGAAAATACACATTAAATAATGTAAATATGTATAAAAAAATATATACAAAACACAAATAGAATAATGTAAAATAGTATCAAAATAAATACACAAAATATTAATAAAATAATGTAAATTTGTATGAAAATAAAGATGCAAAATACCCATAAAACAACGAATTTTTATGAAAATATATATACCAAAATGCACATAAAATATTTAAATTTGTATTACAATAAATATACAAAATGCACATACAATAAGGTAAATTTGTATTGAAATAGATATGCAAAATACATATAAAACAATGTAAATTTGTTTCAAAATATACATACGAATACACATAAAATAACGTAGATTTCTATAAAATATATATACAAAATACACATAAAATGAAGTAAAAACGTATAAGAAAATGTATACAAAATACACATAAAATAATGTAAATTCGTATCAAAAAAAATAAACTAAATGCCAATAAAAGAATGTTTACTTGTATAAATATAAATATACAAAATACACATAAAATAATGTAAAATTGTATAAAACTTAATACAAAAATAAACAAAAATAATAAAATTTGTATGAAAATAGATATACAAAAGACACATAAAATAAGCTAAATTTGAATTGAAATAAATATAGAAAATACATAAAATAATGTAAATTTGTATCAAAATATATATTCAAATACACATATAATAACGTAAATTTGTATAAAAATATATAAACAAAATACACATTAAATAATGTAAATACGTATAAAAGATATCTACGTAATGTAAAAATTTATGAAATTAAAGATGCAAAATACCCATAAAATATCTCATATTTAAAAAAAAATATATACAAAAATACACATAAAATAATTAAATTTGGATTAAAATAAATATACAAAATACACATACAGTAAGGTAGATTTTTATTGAAATAGATATGCAAAAAACACATAAAATAATGAAAATTTTTATCAAAATATATACGAATACACTCAATAAAATTACGTAAATTTTTATGAAAATATATATACAAAATACACATAAAATAATGTAAATACATAGAAAAATATATATACAAAATACACATAAAATAATGTAAATTCGTATCAAAATAAATAAACAAAATTTCCTCTAAAAGAATGTATATGTGTAGGAAAATATATATACAAAATACAAATAAAAAAAAAAATCTGTATTAAATAATACAAAAATACACAAAAATAATTTAAATTTATTTGAAAATAGATATGCAAAATACAAATGAAATTAGGCAAATTTTTATTGAAATACATATACAAAATACACATAAAATAATGTAAATTTGTATGAAAATATATAAACAAATACACATAAGATAACGTAAATTTCCATAAAATATATGTACAAAATATACATTAAATAATGTAAATATGTCTAAAAATATATATACAAAATACACAGAATAACGTAAAATCGTATCAAAATAAATAAACAGACAATCAATAAAATAATGTAAATTTGTATGAAAATAAAGATGCAAAATACCCATATAATAACGCATATTTGTTTAAAAATATATATACAAAAATACACATAAAATAATAAGATTTGCATCAAAATAAATATACAAAAGGCACATACAATAAAAAAAAATTTGTATTGAAATAGATATGCGAAATACACATAAATAATGTAAATTTGTATCAAAATATATATACGAATACACATAAAATAGAGTAAATTTCTATGAAAATATATATTCAAAATACATATAAAATTACATAAAAAAGTATAAAAATATATATATCAAATACACCTAAAATAATGAAAATTCGTATCAAAATAGATAAACAAAATTCCGATAAAAGAACGTATATTTGTAGGAAAATAAATATACAAAATTCACATAGAATTATGAAAATTTGAATAAAAATATATACTAAAATACACAAAATTAATTTCAATTTGTATGAAAATAGATATACATAATACACATATAATAAGTTAAATTTGTATTTAAATACATGCACAAAATACACATAAAATAATGTAAATTTGTATGAAATGAAAACAAATTCACATAAAATAACGTTCATTTGTATGAAATATATATACAAAATATACATAGAATAATGTAAAATCGTATCTAAATAAATACACAGAATATCAATAAAATAAGGTAAATTTGTATGAAAATAAAGATGCAAAATACCCATAAAATAAAGCATTTTTTTTATAAAAATACATATACAAAAATACACATAGAATAATTAAATTTGTATTAAAATTAATATACAAAATGCACGTACAATAAGGTAAATTTATATTGAAAAAATATGCAAAATGCACATAAAACAATGTATATTTGTTTCAAAATATATATACGAATACACATAAAATAACATATATTTCTATAGAAATATATATACAAAATACACATGAAATGACGTAAATACGTACGTATAAAAATATATATAAACAATACACATTAAATAATGTGAATTCGCGTCAAAATAAATAAACAAAATATCAATAAAAAATGTGTATTTGTATGAAAATAGATATAAAAAATACACATAAAATATTTTAAATTTATATAAAACTCTTTTTATTAAAATATATATACCAAAATAATACAATATTTCAATTTGTATTACAGTAAATATACAAAATGCACATACAATAAGGTAGATTTATATTGAAATAGATATGCTAAATACATATAAAACAATGTAAATTTCCTTCAAAATATATATACCAATACACATAAAATAACGTAGATTACTATAAAAATAAATATACAAAATACACATTAAATGAAGTAAATACGTATAAGAAAATGTATACAAAGTACACATAAAATAATTAAATTTGTGTTAAGATAAATATACAAAATACATATATAATAAGGTAAATCTATATTGAAATAAATATGCAAAATAAACATAAAATAATGTAAATTTGTATCAAAACGAATACACACAATAAAATAACGCAAATTTTTATGAAAATATATATATAAAATACACATAAAATAAAGTAAATACGTAGAAAAATATATATACAAAATACACATAAAATTATGTAAATTCTTATGAAAATAAATGAACAAAAATCCACTAAAAGAATGTATATTTGTAGGAAAATATAAATACAAAATACAAATAAAATAACTAAAATTTGTATAAAAATATATAAAAAATATATAAAAATAATTTAAATTTATTTGAAAATAGATATGCAAAATACTCATAAAATTAGGCAAATCTGTATTGAAATTCATCTACAAATTACACATAAAATATTGTAAATTTGTATGAAAATATATAAACAAATACACATAAAATAGCGCAAATTTATATAAAATATATATACAAAATATACATTAAATAATGTAAATGTGTATAAAAATATATATACAAAATACACATAGAATAATGTAAACTCATATCAAAATAAATAAACAGAATATCAATAAAATAATGTAAATTTGTATGAAAATAAAGATGCAAAATACCCAAATAAAAACGCATATTTTTAGAAAAATACACATAAAATAATTAAATTTGTATTAAAATAAATATACAAAATAAACATACAATATGGTAAATTTGTATTGAAATAGATATGCAAAATAAACTTATATAATGTAAATTTGTATCAAAATATATATACGAATACCCATAAAATAGAGTAAATTTCTATGAAAATATATATTCAAAACACAAATAAAATGATATCAATAAGTATAAAAATATACATATCAAATACACCTAAAATAATGTAAATTCGTATAAAAATAGATAAACAAAACTACGATAAAAGAACGTTTATATGTAGGAAAAAAAATATACAAAATATATTTGTATAAAAATATATAAAAAAATACACAAAATTAATTTAAATTTGTATGAAAATAGATATACAAAATACTCATATAATTAAATAAATTTGTATTTAAATACATGTACAAAATATACATAAAATTAGATAGATTTGTATTGAAATACATATACAAAATACACATAAAATAATATTTAAATTTGAATGAAAATATATAAAAAATACACCTAAAATTACGTAAATTTGTATAAAATATATATAAAAAATACACATTAAATTATGTAAATATGTATAAAAAAATATATATACAAAACACAAATAGAATAATGTAAAATAGTATCAAAATAAATACACAGAATCTTAATAAAATAATGTAAATTTGTATGTAAATTAAGATGCAAAATACCCATAAAGAAACGCATTTTTTTATAAAAATATATATACCAAAATACACATAAAATATTTGAATTTGTATTAAAATAAATATACAAAATGCACATACAATAAGGTAAATTTGTATTGAAATAGATATGCAAAATACATATAAAACAATGTAAATTTGTTTCAAAATATATATACGAATACACACAAAATAACGTAGATTTCTATAGAAATATATACAAAATACACATAAAAAGAAGTAAATACGTATAAACAAATGTATACAAAATACACATAAAATAATGTAAATTCGTATCAAAATAAATAAACAAAATACCAATAAAAGAATGTGTATTTGTATAAATATAAATATACAAAATACACATAAAATAACGTAAATTTGTATTAAACTATATACAAAAATACACAGAAGTAAGTAAATTTGTATGAAAATATATATACAAAATAAAAATAAAATAAGCTAAATTTGAATTGAAATGTATATACAAAATACATAAAATAATGTAAATTTGTATCAAAATATTTACACAAATCCACATTTAATAACGTTAATTTGTTTAAAAAAATATAAACAAAATACACATTAAATAATGTAAACACGTATAAAAAATATGTACAAAATACACATATAATCATGTAATTCGTATCAAAATGAATAAACAAAATATCAATAAAATAATAATAATAATAATAAATGGTGTATTCATTTGTAGGAAGCCATTAAATAATGTAAACTCGCGTCAAAATAAATAAACAAAATATCAATAAAAGAATGTGTATTTGTATAAAACTAGATATAGAAAATAAACATAAAATATCCTAAATTTGTATAAAACTATATACAAAAAAACACAAAAATAATTTAAATTTGTATGAAAATAGATATACAAAATACACATAAAATTAGGTAAATTTGTATTGAAATACATATACAAAATACATTTAAAATAATGTAAATTTGAATGAAATTATATAGAGAAAGCACTTAAAATAACGTAAATTTGTATAAAATATATATAAAAAATACACATTAAATAATGAAACTATGTATAAAAAAATATATACAAAACACAAATAGTATAATATAAAATCGTATCAAAATATATATACAGAATATTAATAAAATAATGTAAATTTGTATGAAAACTAAGATGCAAAATACCAATAAAATAACGCATTTTTTTTTAAATTATATATTCCAAAATACACAAAATATTTGAATTTGTATTAAAATAAATATACAAAATGCACATACAAGGTAAATTTGTATTGAAATAGATATGCAAAATACATATAAAACAATGTAAATTTGTCTCAAAATATATATACGAATACACATATAATAACGTAGATTTCTATAAAAATATATATACTTAATACACATAAAATTAAGTAAATACGAATAGAAAAAGTACACAAAATACACATAAAATAATGTAAATTCGTATAAATATAAATAAACAAAATACCAATAAAAGAATGTGTACTTGTATAAATATATATATATATATATATATATATATATATATATATATATATATATATATATATATATATATATATATATATATATATATATATATATATATATATATATATATATATATATATATATATATATACAAAATGCACATAAAATAACGTAAATTTGTATAAAACTATATACAAAAATACACAGAAGTAATTAAATTTGTATGAAAATAGATATACAAAATACACACTAAATAAGCTAAATTTGAATTGAAATATATATACAAAATACATAAAATAAAGTAAATTTGTTTCAAAATATTTTTAACAAACACACATATAATAATGTAAATTTGTATAAAAATATATAAACAAAATACACATTAAGAAATGTAAATATGTATACAAAAAATATGTACAAAATACACAAATAATCATGTCATTCGTATCAAAATAAACAAACAAAAAACTAATTAAATAATGTCAATTTGTATGAGAAAACATATACAAAATACACATAAAATAACGCAAATTTCTATAAAAATATATGTACAAAAATGCACATAAAATTAATTTGCATAAAAAAATTATATATACAAAACACACATTAGATAATGAAAATGAGTATAAAAATATGTATACAAAATACCTATGAAATAATATAAACCCGTATCGAGTTAAATTAAGAATATAACAATAAATTAATGTAATTTTGGATGAAAATATATATAGAAAACACACATAAAATAACCTAAATACAAATACAAATAAACACATTAAATAATTTAAAATTGAATGAAATAAATATACAAAATAAACATAAAATAAGGTAAATTTGTAATAAAATATATGTAAAAATACACATAAAATAATATAAATTTGTATGAAAATATATATACAAATACACATAAAATAACATGAATTTGTATAAAATTTGTTTCAAAATATATACGAATACACACAATAAAATAACGTAAATTTTTATGAAAATGTATATATAAAATACACAAAATAATTTAAATACGTAGAAAATATATATACAAAATACACATAAAATAATGTAAACTCGTAACAAAATAAATACACAAAATTCCAATAAAAGAATGTATATTTGTAGGAAAATATATATACAAAAAACAAATAAAATAACTAAAATTTGTATAAAAATATATACAAAAATACACAAAAATAATTTTAATTTGTTTGAAAATAGATATGCAAAATACACATAAAGTTAGGCATATTTGTATTGAAATACATATACAAAACTCACATAAAATAATGTAAATTTGTATAAAAATATATATACAAATACACATAAAATAACGTAAATTTGGATAAAATAAATATATACAAAATATACATGAAATATTTTAAATATGTATAAAAATAAATTATATTATATATATTTTTATTGACATTTGCGTTATTTATGTGTATTTTGTATATGTTTTCTCATAGAAATTTACATTATTTTATTGGTATTTTGTCCATTTATTTTGATACGAATTACATGATTGTTTGTGTATTTTGTACATTTTTTTATACGTATTTACATTATTTAATGTGTATTTTGTTTATATATTTTTTTACAAATTTACGTTATTATATGTGTATTTTTTTAAGTATTTTGATAAAAATTTACATTATTTTATGTATTTTGTATATATATTTCAATTCATATTTAGCTTATTTTATGTGTATTTTGTGTATCTATTTTAATACAAATTTAATTACTTTTATGTATTTTTGTACATAGTTTTATAAAAATCTACGTTATTTTATGTGTATTTTGTATATTTATATTTATACAAACACACATTCTTTTATTAGTATTTTGTTTATTTATTTTGATACGAGTTTACATTATTTTATATATTATATATTTTTATTAAAATTTATATGTATATATTTTATTAATATTTACATTATTCTTTTGTGTTTTGTAAATATGTATAAAAATATATATACAAAACACAAATAGAATAATGTAAAATCGTATCATAATAAATACATAGAATGTAAATAAAATAATGTAAATTTGTATGAAAATAAAGATGCAAAATACCCATAAAATAACGCATTTTTGATATATATATATATATATATATATATATATATATATATATATATATATATATATATATATATATATATATATATATATATATATATATATATATATATATATATATATATATATATATATATATATATATATATATATATATATATATATATATATATATATATATATATATATATTTACAAAATACACATTAAATAATGTTAATTCGTGTCAAAATAAATAAACAAAATATGTATTTTTGTATGAAAATATATATACAAAATACACATAAGATAACATAAATTTGTATAAAACTATATACAAAAATACACAAAAATAATTTATATTTGTATGAAAATAAATATACAAAATACACATAAAATTAGGTAAATTTGTATTGAAATACATATACAAAATACACATAAAATAATGTAAATTTGAATGAAAATACATAAACAAATACACTTAAAATAACGTAAATTTGAATAAAAAAATATATACAAAACACAAATAGAATAATGTAAAATCGTATCAAAATAAATACACAGAATATTAATAAAATAATATAAATTTCTATGAAAATAAAGATGCAAAATACCCATAAAATAACGCATTTTTTTTTATAGAAATATATTTATACAAAAATACACATAAAAAAATTAATTTGTATTAAAATAAATATACAAAATACACATACAATAAGGTAAATCTGTATTGAAATAGATATGCAAAATACACATCAATAATGTAAATTTGTATCAAAATATATATACGAATACTCATAAAATAGAGTAAATTTCTATGAAAATAAAATAATGTAGGTTTGTATGAAAATAAAGATGCAAAATCCATTAAAATAGCGCATTTCTTATAAAAATATATATACCAAAATACACATAAAATATTTAAATTTGTATTGAAATAAATATACAAAATGCACATACAATAAGGTAAATTTATATTGAATTTTCATTTTTTTAGGTGTATTTGATATATATATTTTTATACTTATTTACATAATTTTATATGTATTTTCAATATATATTTTCATAGAAATTTACTCTATATGTATATGTATGGAAAATACACATGAAATAATCTAAATTCGTATCGAAAAAAATGAACAAAATACCGATAAAATAATGTAATTTTGAATGAAAATATATATAGAAAATACACATAAAAGAACGTATATACAAATAAATATATACACATAAAATAATTTGAATTTGAATGAAAATAGATATAAAAATAAACATAAAATAAGGCAAATTTGTAATGAAATATATATACAAAATACACATAAAATAATGAAGATTTGTTTCAAAATATATATACGAATACACTTAAAATAACGTAGATTTCTATAGAAATATATATACAAAATACACATTAAATGATGTAAATACGAATAAAAATATATATACAAAATACACATTAAATAATGTAAATTCGTGACAAAATAAATAAGAAGACTATCAATAAGAGAATGTGTATTTGTATGAAAATACATGTATAAAATACACATAAAATAACGTAAATTTGTATAAAACTATATATAAAAATACTAAAAAATAAATTAAATTTGTATGAAAATAAATATACAAAATACACATAAAATAATGTAAATTTGAATGAAAATATATAAACAAATACACTTAAATTAACGTAAATTTGTATAAAATATATATACAAAATACTCATTAAATAATGTAAATATGTATAAAAAATATATATACAAAACACAAAAAAATTAATGTAAAATCGTATAAAAAAAATACACAGAATGTTAATAAAATAATGTAAATTTGTATGAAAATAAAGATGCAAAATACCCATAAAATAGCGCATTGTTTTTATAAAAATATATTCACAAAAATACACATAAAAAAATTAATTTGTATTAAAATAAATATACAAAATACACATATAATAAGGTAAATCTGTTTTGAAATAGATATGCAAAATACATATAAAACAATATAAATTTGTTTCAAAATATATATACGAATACACATAAAATAACGTAGATTTCTATAAAAATATATATACAAATAAATAAATGAATAAATGAAGTAAATACGTATAAAAAAATGTATACAAATTACACATAAAATAATGTAAATTCGTATCAAAATAAATAAACCAAATACCAAAAAAAGAATGTGTATTTGTATAAATATAAATATACAAAATACACATAAAATAACGTAAATTTGTATAAAACTATATACAAAAATTCAGAAAAGTAATTAAATTTGTATGAAAATAGATATACAAAATACACACAAAATAAGCTAAATTTGAATTGAAATATATATATATATATATATATATATATATATATATATATATATATATATATATATATATATATATATATATATATATATATATATATATATATATATATATATATATATATATATATATATATATATATATATATACATATATAAAGTAAATTTGTATCAAAATATTTATACCAATACACATATAATATGGTAAATTTGTATGAAAATATATAAACAAAATACACATTAAATAATGTAAATACGTATAAAAAATATGTACAAAATACACATATAATCATGTAATTCGTATCAAAATATATAAACAAAATACCAATGAAATAATATAAATTTGTATGAAAAAACATATACAAATACACAAATAATCAAGTCATTCGTATCAAAATAAATAAACAAAAAACTAATTAAATAAAGTAAATTTGTATGAGAAAACATATACAAAATACACATAAAATATTGTTTTAAGTTTCTATAAAAATATATGAACAAAAATGCACATAAAATTAGTTTGCATAAAAAAATATATACAAAACACACATTAGATAATGTAAATGAGTATAAAAATATGTATACAAAATACCTATGAAATAATCTAAATTCGTATCGAGTTAAAATAAGAAAATAACAATAAAATGATGTAATTTTGGATGAAAATATATATAGAAAACACACATAAAATAACCTAAATACAAATACAAATATACACATTAAATAATTTAAAATTGAATGAAATAAATATACAAAATTAACATAAATAAGGTAAATTTGTAATAAAATATATGTAAGAATACACATAAAATAATATAAATTTGTATGAAAATATATATACAAATACACATAAAATAACATGAATTTGTATAAAATTTGTTTCAAAATATATACGAATACACACAATAAAATAACGTAAATTTTTATGAAAATGTATATATAAAATACAAATAAAATAGTTTAAATACGTAGAAAAATATATATACAAAATACACATAAAATAATGTAAATTCGTAAAAAAATAAATACACAAAATTCCAATAAAAAAATGTATATTTTTAGGAAAATATATATACAAAAAACAAATAAAATAACTAAAATTTGTATAAAAATATATACAAAAATACACAAAAATAATTTAAATTTGTTTGAAAATAGATATGCAAAATACACATAAAGTTAGGCAAATTTGTATTGAAATACATATACAAAACTCACATAAAATAATGTAAATTTGTATAAAAATATATAAACAAATACATATAAAATCACGTAAATTTGGATAAAATATATATATACAAAATATACATTAAATATTTTAAATATGTATAAAAATATATTATATTATATATATTTTTATTGATATTTGCGTTATTTATGTGTATTTTGAATATGTTTTTTCATAGAAATTTACATTATTTTATTGGTATTTCGTCTATTTATTTTGATACGAGTTACATGATTATTTGTGTATTTTTTACATTTTTTTATACGTATTTACATTATTTAATGTGTATTTTGTTTATATATTTTTATAAATTTACGTTATTATTTGTGTATTTGTATAGGTATTTTGATACAAATTTACATTATTTTATGTATTTTGTATATATATTTCAATTCAAATTTAGCTTAATTTATGTGCATTTTGTATATCTATTTATTTTAATACAAAATCAAATTTTTTATGTTTTTTCGTATATATATATTTATAAAAAATGCGTTATTTTAAAGGTATTTTGCATCTTAATTTTCATACAAATTTACATTATTTTATTAAAAAAAAATTATTTATTTTGATACGATTTTACATTATTTTATTTGTGTTTTATATATATTTTTTTATACATATTTACATTATTTAATATTTTTTTTGTATATATATTTGATACAAATTTACGTTATTTTAAGTCTATATGTTTATATATTTTCATTCAAATTTACATTATTTTATGTGTATTTTGTATATGTATTTCAATACAAATTTACCTATTTTTATATGTTTTTTGTATATTTATTTTCATACAAGTTTAAATTATTTTTGTGTATTTTTGTATATAGTTTTATACAAATTTAGGTTATTTTATGAGTATTTTGTTTATCTATTTTCATACAAATACACATTCTTTTCATGATATTTTGTTTATTTATTTTGACACGAATTAACATTATTTAATGAGTATTTTGTATATATATTTTTATACGTATTTACATTATTTCAAGTGTATTTTGTATATATATTTCTATAGAAATCAGCGTTATTTTATGTGTATTCGTATATATATTTTGAAACAAATTTACATTGTTTTATGTGTATTTTGCATATTTTATCAATACAAATTTACCTTATTGTATGTGCATTTTGTATATTAATTTTAATACAAATTTGATTAATCTATGTGTATTTTTGTATATGTATTTTTATAAAAATATGCTTTATTTTATGGGTATTTTGCATCTTTATTTTCATACAAATTTACATTATTTTATTTATATTCTGTGTATTTATTTTGAGAAATGTTTTTACATTATTCTATGTGTATTTTGTATATATTTTATATAAAATGTATTTGTTTTCATTTCATACAAATCTACATTATTTTATGTGTTTTTTGTACATGTATTTAAATACAAATTTAACTAGTTATATGTGTATTTTGTATATCTATTTTGTATGTATATTTTCATAGAAATTTACTCTATTTTATGAGTATTCGTATATATATTTTGATACAAATTTACATTATTAATGTGTATTTTGCATATCTATTTCAATACAAATTTACTTTATTGTACGTGCATTTTGTATATTTATTTTTATACAAATTTAATTATTTTAAATGTATTTTTGTATATATATTTTTATGCAAATATGCGTTATTATATGGATATTTTGCATCTTTATTTTCATATAAATTTACATTATTTTATTGATATTCTCTTTATTTATTTTGATACGATTTAACATTATTCTATGTGTTTTTTGTATATATTTTTTTTATACATATTTACATTATTTAATGTTCATTTTGTATATATATTTTATCCAAATTTACATTATTTTATGTGTATTTGTTTATATATTTTCATTCATATTTACATTATTTTATGTGTTTTTTGTATATATATTTTTCTACGTATTTAAATTATTTTATATGTATTTTGTATATACATTTTCATAAAAAAATTACGTTATTTTATTGTGTGTATAAGTATATATTTTGATACATATTTTATACAAATTCATGTTATTTAATGTGTATTTGTATATATATTTTCATACAAATTTATATTATTTTATGTGATTTTTTTCATATATTTCATTACAAATTTACCTTATTTTATTTTTATTTTGTATATTTATTTCATTCAATTTTAAATTATTATATGTGTATATTTGTATTTGTATTTAGGTTATTTTATGTGTATTTTGTATATATATTTTCATACAATATTATATTATTATATTGGTATTTTCTTAATTTATTTCGATGCGAATTTAGATTATTTCATAGGTATTTTGTATACATATTTTTATACTCATTTACATTATCTAATGTGTGTTTTGTATATATATTTTTATGCAAATTTATTTTATGTTCATTTTTGTTCATATATTTTTATAGAAATTTGCGTTATTTTATGTATATAGTTTTATATAAATTTACGTTATTTTATGTGTATTTTGTATATTTTTATTTATACAAATACACATTCTTTTATTGCTATATTGTTTATTTATATTTATACGAATTTACATTATTTTATATGTATTTTGTATACATTTTTTTATACGTATTTACTTAATTTTATGTGTATTTTGTATATGTATTTTTATAGAAATCTACGTTATTTTATGTGTATTCGCATATATATTTTGAAACAAATTTCCATTATTTTATATGTATTTAGCATATCTATTTCAATACAAATTTACCTTATTGTATGTGCATTTTGTATATTTATTTTGATACAAATTCAAATATTTTATGTGTTTTTTGGTATCAATAATTTAAAAAAAAATGCGTTATTTTATAGGTATTTTGCATCTTAATTTTCATACAAATTTACATTATTTTGTTAATATTCTGTGTAAATTTTTTGATACGATTTTACATTATTCTATTTGTGTTTTGTATATATTTTTTTATACATATTTACATTATTTCATGTGTATTTTGTATATATATTTCATACAAGTTTACGTTATTATATGTGTATTTGTTTATATATTTTCTTTCAAATTTACATTATTTTATGTGTATTTTGTATATGTATTTCAATAGAAATTAACCTAATTTTATGTGTATTTTGTATATTTCTTTTCATACAAATTTCAATTATTTTTGTGTATTTTTGTATATAGTTTTATACAAATTTAGGTTATTTTATGTACGCATTTACATTATTTAATGTTTGTTTTGTATATATATTTTTATCCAAAGTTAATTTTTTTTACGTTCATTTTTGGACATATATTTTTATAGAAATTAGCGTTATTTTGTATGTATTTGTATATGTTTTCTCATACAAATTTACATTATTTTATTGCTATTTTGTTTATTTAGTTTGATACGAATTACATGATTATATGTGTATTTTGTATAAATTTTTTATACGTATTTACATTACTTAATGTGTATTTTGTTTATATATTTTTAAACAAATTTACGTTATTATATAAATTTTTATAAATATTTTGATACAAATTTACATTATTTTATGTATTTTGTATATACATTTCAATTCAAATTTAGCTTATTTTATCTGTATTTTGTATATCTATTTTCATACGAATTTAATTACTTCTGTGTATTTTTGTATATAGTTTTATACAAATTTACGTTATTTTATGTGTATTTTGTATATATATATTTATACAAATACACATTCTTTTATTGCTATTTTGTTTATTTATTTTGATACGAATTTACATTATTTTATGTGTATTTTGTATACATTTTTTTATACGTATTTACTTCATTTTACGTGTATTTTGTATATATATTTTTATACAAATCTACGTTATTTTATGTGTATTCGTATATATATTTTGAAACAAATTCACATTGTTTTATATGTATCTTGCATATCTATTTCAATACAGATTTACCTTATTGTATGTGTATTTTGTATATTTATTTTAATACAAATAAAAAAAATTATGTGTATTTTTGTATATATATTTTAAAAAAAAGTGTTATTTTATGGGTATTTTGCTTCTTTATTTTCATACAAATTTACATTATTTTATTAATATTCTGTGTATTTATTTTGATACGATTTTACATTATTCTATTTGTGTTTTGTATATATTATTTTTATACAAATTTACGTTATTATAAGTGTATTTTTTTATGTATTTTCATTCAAATTTACAGTATTTTATGTGTATTTTGTATATGTATTTCAATACAAATTTACCTAATTTTATGTGTATTTTGTATATTTATTTTCATACAAATTTAAATTATTTTTGTGTATTTTTGTATATAGTTATACAAATTTATGTTATCTTATGTGTGTTTTGTATTTTTATTTTCATAGAAATACACATTCTTTTATTGACATTTTGTTTATTTATTTTGACGCGAATTTACATTATTTAATGTGTATTTTGTATATATATTTTCATGCGTATTTACATCCTTTCATGTGTATTTTGTATATTTATAAAAAAATGCGTTATTTAATGGGTATTTTGCATCTTTTTTTTCATACAAATTTACATTATTTTATTTACATTCTGTGTATTTATTTTGATACGATTTTACATTATTCTATTTGTGTTTTGTATATATATTTTTTATGCATATTTACATTATTTAATGAGTATTTTTTATATATATTTTATACAAATGTATGTTAATTTAAGTGTATTTGTTTATATATTTTCTTTCAAATTTACATTATTTTATGTGTATTTTGTATATGTATTTCTTTACAAATTTACCTAATTTTATGTGTATTTTGTATATTTATTTTCATACAAATTTAACTTATTTTTGTGTATTTTTATATATAGTTTTATACAAATTTACGTTATTTTATGTGTATTTTGTATATGTATTTTCATACAAATACTCATTCTTTTATTGATATTTTAATTATTTATTTTGACACGAATTTACATTATTTAATGTGTATTTTGTATATATATTTTTATACGTATTTACAACATTTCATATGTATTTTGTATATATATTTCTATAGAAATCTACGTTATTTTATGTGTATTCGTATATATATTTTGAAACAAATCTACATTATTTTATGTGTATTTTGTATATATATTTCATTATAAATTTGCCTTATTTTAAGTTTATTTTATATCTATTTTCATTCAAATTCATATCATTTTATGTGTATATATTTATTTGTATTTACTTTATTATATGTGTATTTTCTATATATATTTTCATTCAAAATTACATTATTTTATCGGTATTTTGTTCATTTATTTCGACACGAATTTAGATTATTTCATGTGTATTTTCTATACATATACATATAGAGTAAATTTCTATGAAAATATATATTCAAAATACATATAAAATTATGTAAATAAGTATAAAAATATATATATCAAATACACCTAAAAAAAATGAAAATTCGTATTAAAATAAATAAACAAAATTCCGATAAAAGAACGTAAATTCGAATTAAAATAAATAAACAAAATACCAATAAAAGAATGTGTATTT
The DNA here is from genome assembly GCF_024679095.1 of Eriocheir sinensis. NCBI lineage: Eukaryota > Metazoa > Arthropoda > Malacostraca > Decapoda > Varunidae > Eriocheir > Eriocheir sinensis. The sequence continues at coordinate 11,856,680 of NC_066565.1, read as the reverse complement.
GGATAAATATAAATATACAAAATACACATACAAAATAAACATAAAATAAGGTAGATTTGTAATAAAATATATGTACAAATACATAAAATAATGTAAATTTATATGAAAATATATATACAAATACACATAAAATACCATGAATTTGTATAAAATATATATTCAAAATAAATATTAAATAATGGAAAAGCGTATAAAATATATATACAAAGTACATATAAATAATGTAAATTGTATCAATATAAATCAACAAAACACCAATAAAATAATATATATTTGAATGAAAATAAATTTACAAAATACACATAACATAACTAAAATTTGTATTAAAATATATACAAAAATACATAGAAATAATTTGAGTTTGTATGAAAATAGATACAAAATACACATAAAACTAGGTAAATTTCTTTTGAAATGTATATACAAAATACCCATAAAATATTGTAAATTTGTGTCAAAATATATAAACAAATACACATAAAATAACGTAAATTTGTATGAAAAATATATACAAAATACACATAGAATAATGTCAATTCCTATCAATATGAATGAGCAGAATATCAATAAAATAATGTAAATTTGTATGAAAATAAAGAGACAAAATACCCCCCCCCAAAAAAGAATATGTTTATAAAAATACAGATACAAAAATACACATCGAATAATTAAATTTGTATTAAAACTAATATACAAAATGCGTATATAATAAGGTAAATTTGTATTGAAAAAATATGCAACATACACGTTTACTCATACAAATTTATATTATTTTATTGGTATTTTGTTTATTTATTTTGATACGAATTACATGATTATATGTGTATTTTGTACATATTTTTTTATACGTATTTACATTATTTAATGTGTATTTTGTTTATATATTTTCATACAAATTTACGTTATTATATGTGTATTTGTATAAATATTTTGATACAAATTTACTTTATTTCATGTATTTTGTATATATATTTCAATTCAAATTTAGCTTATTTCGTGTGTATTTTGTATATATTTTCATACAAATTTAATTACTTCTGTGTATTTTTGTATATAGTTTTATATAAATTTACGTTATTTTATGTGTATTTTGTATATTTATATTCTTTTATTGGTATTTTGTTTATTTATTTTGATACGAATTTACATTATTTTATGATATATATTTTATCCAAATTTACATTATTTTATGTGTATTTGTTTATATATTTTCATACATATTTACATTATTTTATGTGTTTTTTGTATATATATTTTTCTACGTATTTAAATTATTTTATGTGTATTTTGTATATACATATTGTGTGTATAAGTATATATTTTGATACAAATTTTATACAAATTCATGTTATTTAATGTGTATTTGTATATATATTTTCATACAAATTTATATTATTTTATGTGTATTTTTTCATATATTTCATTACAAATTTACCTTATTTTATGTTTATTTTGTATATTTATTTCATTCAATTTTAAATTGTTTTATGTGTATATTTGTATTTGTATTTAGGTTATTTTATGTGTATTTTGTATATATATTTTCATCCAAAATTACATTATTTTATTGGTATTTCTTAATTTAATTCGATACGAATTTAGATTATTTCATAGGTATTTTGTATACATATTTTTATACTCATTTACATTATCTAATGTGTGTTTTGTATATATATTTTTATGCAAATTTATTTAATGTTCATTTTTGTACATATATTTTTATAGAAATTTGCGTTATTTTATGTATATAGTTTTATATAAATTTACGTAATTTTATGTGCATTTTGTATATTTATATTTATACAAATAAACATTCTTTTATTGGTATATTGTTTATTTACATTTATACGAATTTACATTATTTTATGTGTATTTTGAATACATTTTTTTATACGTATTTACTTAATTTTATTTGTATTTTGTATATGTATTTTTATAGAAATCTACGGTATTTTATGTGTATTCGTATATATATTTTGAAACAAATTTACATTATTTTATATGTATTTTGCATATCTATTTCAATACAAAATTACCTTATTGTATGTGCATTTTGTATATTTATTTTAATACAAGTTCAAATATTTTATGTGTATTTTGATATCAATAATTTTATAAAAAATGCGTTATTTTACAGGTATTTTGCATCTTAATTTTCATTTTATATGTACTTTGTATATATATTTTTATACGCTTTTACATTATTTAATATTTATTTTGAATATATATTTTTATACAGATTCATGGTATTTTATGTGTATTTGTATATATATTTTTATATAAATTTACATTATTTTATGTGTATTTTGTACTTCTATTTTATTACAAATCTACCTTATTTTATGTTTATTTTGTATGTGTATTTAGTATATTTATATTTATCCAAATACACATTCTTTTATTGGTATTTTGTTTATTTATTTTAATTCGAATTTACATTATTTTATGTGTATTTTGTATACATTTTTTTATACGTATTTACTTAATTTTATGTGTATTTCGTATATATATATATTTATATAAATCTACGTTTTTTTATTTGTATTCGTATATATATTTTGAAACAAATTTACATTGTTTTATATGTATTTTTGCATATCTCTTTCAATACAAATTTACCTTATTGTATGTGCATTTTGTATATTTATTTCAATACAAATTTAAATATTTTATGTGTATTTTGGTATATATATTTTTATAAGAAATGCGCTATTTTATGGGAATTTTGCATCTTTATTTTCATACAAATTTACATTATTTTATTAATATTCGGTGTATTTATTTTGATACGATTTTACATTATTCTATTTGTTTTTTGTATATACTTTTTTATACATATTTACACTATTTAATGTGTATCTTGCATATATATTTTATACAAATTTATTATCTATTATCTATTTTCATACAAATACACATTCTTTTCATGATATTTTGTTTATTTATTTTGACACGAATTTACATTATTTGATATGTATTTTGTATATATATTTTTATACGTATTTACATAATTTCATATGTATTTTGTATATATATTTCTATAGAAATCTACTTTATTTTATGTGTATTCGTAGATATATTTTGAAACAAATTTATATTGTTTTAAATGTATTTTTGAATATCTCTTTCAATACAAATTTACCTTACTGTATATGCATTTTGTATATTTATTTCAATACAAATTTAAATATTTTATGTGTATTTTGGTATATATATTTTTATAAAAAATGCGATAATTTTTGGGAATTTTGAATCTATATTTTCATACAAATTTACATTATTTTATTGATACTCTGTTTATTTATTTTGATACGATTTTACATTATTCTATTTGTTTTTTGTATATATTTTTTTATACACATTTACATTATTTAATGTGTATCTTGCATATATATTTTATACAAATTTACGTTATTTTAAGTGTATTTGTTTATATATTTTCATTCAAATTTACATTATTTGATGTGTATTTTGTATATGTATTTCCATACAAATTTACCTAATTTTATGTGTATTTTGTATATTTCTTTTCAAACAAATTTAAATTATTTTTGTGTATTTTTGTATATAGTTTTATACATATTTAGGTTATTTTATGTACGCATTTACATTATTTAGTGTGTGTTTTATATATATATTTTTATGCTAATTTACTTTACTTTATGTGCATTTTTGTACATATATTTTTATAGAAATTTGCGTTATTTGTATATGTTTTCTCATACAAATTTACATTATTTTATTGCTATTTTGTTTATTTATTTTGATACGAATTACATGATTATATGTGTATTTTGTACATATTTTTTATACGTATATACATTACTTAATGTGTATTTTGTTTATATATTTTTAATCAAATCTACGTTATTATATGTATTTGTATAAATATTTTGATACAGATTTACATTATTTTATGTATTTTGTATGTACATTTCAATTCAAATCTAGCTCATTTTAGCTGTATTTTGTATATATATTTTCATACAAATTTAATAACTTCTGTGTATTTTTGTATATAGTTTTATACAAATTTTCGATATTTTATGTGTATTTTGTATATTTATATTTATACAAATACACTTTCTTTAACTGGTATTTTGTTTATTTATTTTGATACGATTTTTTGTGTATTTTGTATTCATTTTTTTATACGTATTTACTTCATTTTATTTGTATTTTGTATATATTTTTATAGAAATCAACGTTATTTTATGTGTATTCGTATATATATTTTGAAACAAATTTACATTGTTTTATATGTATTTTGCATATCTATTTCAATACAAATTTACCTTACAGTATGTGCATTTTTTTTTTAATACAAATTTTAATATTTTATGTGTATTTTGGTATATATATTTTTATAAAAAATGCGTTATTTTATGGCTATTTTGCATCTTTATTTTCATACAAATTTACATTATTTTATTAATATTCTGTGTATTTATTTTGATACGATTTTACATTATTCTATTTGAGTTTTGTATATATTTTTTTATACATATTTACATTATTTAATTAGTATTTTGTATATATATTTTATACAAATTTACGTTATTTTAAGTGTATATGTTTATATATATTTTCATTCAAACTTCCATTATTTTATGTCTATTTTGTATATGTATTTCAATACAAATTTACCTAATTTTATGTATATTTTGTATATTTATTTTCATACAAATTTAAATGATTTTTGTGTATTTTTGTATATAGTTTTATACAAATTTAGGTTATTTTATGAGTATTTTGTATATCTATTTTCATACAAATACACATTCTTTTATTGATATTTTGTTTATTTATTTTGACGAGAATTTAAATTATTTAATGTGTATTTTGTATATATATTTTTATACGTATTTACATCATTTCATGTGTATTTTGTATATATCTTTCCATAGAAATCTACGTTATATTATGTGTATTCGTATATCGATTTTTAAACAAATTTACACTTTTATGTGTATTTTGCATATTTTTTCAATACAAATTTACCTTATTGTATCTGCATTTTGTATATTAGTTTTAATACAAATTCAATTATTCTATGTGTATTTTTGTATATGTATTTTTATAAAAATATGCTTTATTTTATGGGTATTTTGCATCTTTATTTTCATACAAATTTACGTTATTTTATTGATATTCTGCTCATTCATTTTGATACGATTTGACATTATTCTATGTGTATTTTGTAAATATTTTTCATACAAATTTACGTTATTTTATGTGTATTTGTTTATATATTTTGACACAAATTAACAATATTTTATGGGTATTTTGTATATATATTTCAAAAGAAATTTACCTAGTTTTATGTGTATTTTGAATATCTATTTTCATACAAACTCAAATTATTTTTATGTATTTCTGTATATATTTCAATACAAATTTTAGTTATGTTATGTGTATTTTGTAAATCTATTTTCATTCAAATATATATTATTTTATTGGTATTTTGATGATTTATATTGATACGAATTTACATTATTTTATATGTACTTTTTATATATATTTTTATACGCATTTACATTATTTAATATTTATTTTGAATATATAATTTTATACAAATTCATGGTATTTTATGTGTATTTGTATATATATTTTCATCCAAAATTACATTATTTTATTGGTATTTCTTAATTTAATTCGATACGAATTTAGATTATTTCATAGGTATTTTGTATACATATTTTTATACTCATTTACATTATCTAATGTGTGTTTTGTATATATATTTTTATGCAAATTTATCTAATGTTCATTTTTGTACATATATTTTTATAGAAATTTGCGTTATTTTATGTATATAGTTTTATATAAATTTACGTTATTTTATTTGCATTTTGTATATTTATATTTATGCAAATACACATTCTTTTATTAGTATATTGTTTATTTATATTTATACGAATTTACATTATTTTATGTGTATTTTGTATACATTTTTTTATACGTATTTACTTAATTTTATGTGTATTTTGTATATGTATTTTTATAGAAATCTACGTTATTTTATGTGTATTCGTATATATATTTTGAAACAAATTTACATTATTTTATATGTATTTTCCATATCTATTTCAATACAAATTTACCTTATTGTATGTGCATTTTGTATATTTATTTTAATACAAGTTCAAATATTTTATGTGTATTTTGGTATCAATAATTTTATAAAAAATGCGTTATTTTATAGGTATTTTGCATCTTAATTTTCATTTTATATGTACTTTGTATATATATTTTTATACGCTCTTACATTATTTAATATTTATTTTGAATATATATTTTTATACAAATTCATGGTATTTTATGTGTATTTGTATATATATTTTCATATAAATTTTCATTATTGTATGTGTATTTTGTACATATATTTTATTACAAATCTACCTTATTTTATGTTAATTTTGTATGTGTATTTTGTATATTTATATTTATCCAAATACACATTCTTTTATTGGTATTTTGTTTATTTATTTTAATTCGAACTTACATTATTTTATGTGTATTTTGAATACATTTTTTTATACGTATTTACTTAATTTTATGTGTATTTTGGATATATATTTTTATAGAAATCTACGTTTTTTTATTTGTATTCGTATATATATTTTGAAACAAATTTACATTGTTTTATATGTATTTCTGCATATCTCTTTCAATACAAATTTACCTTATTGTATATGCATTTTGTATATTTATTTCAATACAAATTTATAAACTCAAATAATTTCTATGTATTTTTGTATATATTTTAATACAAATTTTAGTTATGTTATGTGTATTTTGTAAATTTATTTTCATTCATATATATATTATTTTATTGGTGTTTTGTTGATTTATATTGATACGAATTTACATTATTTTATATGTACTTTGTATATATATTTTTTATACGATTCTACATTATTTAATATTTATTTTGAATATATATTTTTATACAAATTCATGGTATTTTATTTGTATTTGTATATATATTTTCATATAAATTTACATTATTTTATGTTTATTTTGTACATATATTTTATTACAAATCTACCTTATTTTATGTTTATTTTGTATATGTATTTTGTATATTTATATTTATCCAAATACACGTTCTTTTATTGGTATTTTGTTTATTTATTTTTAATCGAATTTACATTATTTTATGTGTATTTTGTATACATTTTTTTATACGTATTTACTTAATTTTATGTGTATTTTGTATATGTATTTTTATAGAAATCTACGTTTTTTTATTTGTATTCGTATATATTTTGAAACAAATTTACATTGTTTTATATGTATTTTTGCATATCTCTTTCAATACAAATTTACCTTATTGTATGTGCATTTTGTATATTTATTTCAATACAAATTTAAATATCTTATGTGTATTTTGGTATATATATTTTTATAAGAAATGCGCTATTTTATGGGAATTTTGCATCTTTATTTTCATACAAATTTACATTATTTTATTAATATTCGGTGTATTTATTTTGATACGAATTTACATTATTCTATTTGTTTTTTGTATTTACTTTTTTATACATATTTACATTATTTAATGAGTATCTTGCATATATATTTTATACAAATTTATCATCTATTATCTATTTTTATACAAATACACATTCTTTTCATGATATTTTGTTTATTTATTTTGACACGAATTTACATTATTTGATATGTATTTTGTATATATATTTTTATACGTATTTACATAATTTCATATGTATTTTGTATATATATTTCTATAGAAATCTACTTTATTTTATGTGTATTCGTATATATATTTTGAAACAAATTTACATTGTTTTATATGTATTTTTTAATATCTCTTTTAATACAGATTTACCACCTGTATATGCATTTTGTATTTTTATTTCAATACAAATTTAAATATTTTATGTGTATTTTGGTATATATATTAAAAAAAAATGCGATAATTTTTGGGAATTTTGCATCTTTATTTTCATACAAATTTACTTTATTTTATTGATATTCTGTGTGTTTATTTTGATACGATTTTACATTATTCTATTTGTTTTTTGTATATATTTTTTTATACACATTTACATTATTCAATGTGTATCTTGCATATATATTTTATACAAATTTACGTTATTTTAAGTGTATTTGTTTTTATATATTCATTCAAATTTACATTTATTTTAATTCGAAATTACATTATTTTAAGTGTATTTTGTATACATTTTTTAATACGTATTTACTTAATTTTATGTGTATTTTGTATGTATATTTTTATAGAAATCTACGTTTTTTTTATTTGTATTCGTATATATATTTTGAAACAAATTTACATTGTTTTATATATATTTTTGCATATATCTTTCAATACAAATTTATCTTATTGTATGTGCATTTTGTATATTTATTTCAATGCAAATTTAAATATCTTATGTGTATTTTGGTATATATATTTTTATAAGAAATGCGCTATTTTATGGGAATTTTGCATCTTTATTTTCATACAAATTTACATTATTTTATTAATATTCGGTGTATTTATTTTGATACCATGTTACATTATTCTATTTGTTTTTTGTATATACTTTTTTATACATATTTACATTATTTAATGTGTACCTTGCATATATATTTTATACAAATTTATTATCTATTATCTATTTTCATACAAATACACATTCTTTTCATGATATTTTGTTTATTTATTTTGACACGAATTTACATTATTTGATATGTATTTTGTATATATATTTTTATACGTATTTACATAATTTCATATGTATTTTGTATATATATTTCTATTGAAATCTACTTTATTTTATGTGTATTCGTATATATATTTTGAAACAAATTTACATTGTTTTATATGTATTTTTGAGTATCTCTTTCAATACAAATTTACCTTACTGTATTTGCATTTTGTATATTTATTTCAATACAAATTTTAATATTTTATGTGTATTTTCGTAAATATATTTTTATAAAAAAAGCGATAATTTTGGGGAATTTTGCATCTTTATTTTCATACATATTTACATTATTTTATTGATATTCTGTGTATTTATTTTGATATGATTTTACATTATTCTATTTGTTTTTTGTATATATATTTTTATACACATTTACATTATTTAATGTGTATCTTGCATATATATTTTATACAAATTTACGTTATTTTAAGTGTATTTGTTTATATATTTTCTTTCAAATTTACATTATTTGATTTGTATTTTGTATATGTATTTCAATACAAATTTACCTAATTTTATGTGTATTCTGTATATTTCTTTTCAAACAAATTTAAATTATTTTTGTGTATTTTGTATATAGTTTTATACAAATTTAGGTTATTTTATGTACGCATTTACATTATTTAGTGTGTGTTTTGTATATATATATTTTTTTGCAAATTTAATTTATTTTATGTGCATTTTTGTACATATATTTTTATTGAAATTTGTATATGTTTTCTCATACAAATTTACATTATTTTATTGCTATTTTGTTTATTTATTTTGATACGAATTACATGATTACAGTATATGTGTATTTTGTACATATTTTTTATACGTATTTACATTACTTAATGTGTATTTTGTTTATATGTTTTTAAACAAATCTACGTTATTATATGTATTTGTATAAATATTTTGATACAGATTTACATTATTTTATGTATTTTGTATGTACATTTCAAATCAAATTTAGCTTATTTTAGCTGTATTTTGTATATATATTTTCATACAAATTTAATTATTTCTATGTATTTTTGTATATAGTTTTATACAAATTTACGATATTTTATGTGTATTTTGTATATTTATATTTATACAAATACACATTCTTTTGCTGGTATTTTGTTTATTTATTTTGATACGATTTTTATGTATTTTTTGTATTCATTTTTTATACGTATTTACTTCATTTTATGTGTATATATTTTTATAGAAATCTCCGTTATTTTATGTGTATTCGTATATATATTTTGAAACAAATTTACATTGTTTTATATGTTTTTTGCATATCTATTTCAATACAAATTTACCTTATAGTATGTGCATTTTTTATATATATTTTAATACAAATTTTAATATTTTATGTGTATTTTGGTATATATATTTTTATAGAAAATGCGTTATATTATGGCTATTTTGCATCTTTATTTTCATACAAATTTACATTATTTTATTAATATTCTGTGTATTTATTGTTGATACGATTTTACATTATTCTATTTGTGTTTTGTATATATTTTTTTATACATATTTACATTATTTGATGTGTTTTTTGTATATATATTTGATACAAATTTACGTAATTTCAAGTGTACATGTTTATATATTTTCATTCAAATTTCCATTATTTTATGTGTATTTTGTATATGTATTTCAATACAAATTTACCTAATTTTATGTGTATTTTGTATATTTATTTTCATACAAATTTAAAAAAAAATTTTTTGTATTTTTGTATATAGTTTTATACAAACTTAGGTTATTTTATGAGTATTTTGTATATCTATTTTCATACAAATACACATTCTTTTATTGATATTTTGTTTATTTATTTTGACGAGAATTTAAATTATTTAATGTGTATATATATATATAAATATATATATATATATATATATATATATATATATATATATATATATATATATATATATATATATATATATATATATAATTTTTTTTTTTATACGTATTTACATCATTTCATGTGTATTTTGTATATATATTTCTATAGAAATCTACGTTATTTTATGTGTATGCGTATATATATTTTGAAACATATTTACACTTTTATGTGCATTTTGTATATTTTTTCAATACAAATTTACCTTATTGTACGTGCATTTTGTATATTAATTTTAATACAAATTTAATTATTCTATGTGTATTCTTGTATATGTATTTTTTAAAAAATATGCTTTATTTTATGGGTATTTTGCATCTTTATTTTCATACAAAATTACATTATTTTATTGATATTCTGTGTATTTATTTTGATACGATTTTACATTATTCTATGTATATTTTGTATATCTATTTTATACAAATGTACGTTATTTTATGGGAATTTGTTTTCATTTCATACAAATTTACATTATTTTATGTGTATTTTGTACATGTATTTAAATACAAATTTAACTAATTATATGTGTATTTTGTATATCTTTTCATACAAATTGAAATTTATTTTTTGTTTTTTTTGTATATATTTTTATTCAAATTTTCGTAGTTTTATGTGTATTTTGTATATTTATTTTCCTACAAATATACGTTCTTCTATCGCAATTTTGTTTATTTATTTTGATACGAATTTTAATATTTTTAGGTGTATTTGATATATATATTTTTATATTTATTTACATAATTTTATATGTATTTTGAGTATATATTTTCATAGAAATTTACTCTATATGTATATACAAAAAAACACAAAAATAATTTAAATTTGTATGAAAATTAATATACAAAATACACATAAAATTAGGTAAATTTGTATTAAAATACATATACAAAATACACTTTAAATAATGTAAATATGAATGAAATTATATAAACAAATACACTTAAAATGACGTTAATTTGTATAAAATATATATAAAAAATACCCATTAAATAATGAAAATATGTATAAAAAAATATATACAAAACACAAATAGTATAATATAAAATCGTATCAAAATATATACACAGAATATAAATAAAATAATGTACATTTGTATGAAAACCAAGATGCAAAATACCTATAAAATAACGCATTTTTTATAAAATTATATATACCAAAATACACATAAAATATTTAATTTTGTATTAAAATAAATATACAAAATGCACATACAATAAGGTAAATTTGTATTGAAATAGATATGCAAAAAATATATAAAACAATAAATAAATAAACAAAATACCAATAAAAGAATGTGTATTTGAATAAATATAAATATACAAAATACACATAAAATAACGTAAATTTATATATAACTATATAAATAAATACACAGAAGTAATTAAATTTGTATGAAAATATATACAAAATACACACAAAATAAGCTAAATTTGAATTGAAATATATATACAAAATACATGAAATAAAGTAAATTTGTATCAAAATATTTATACAAATACACATATAATAACGTAAATTTGTATGAAAATATAATATAAACTAAATACACATTAAATAATGTAAATACGTATAAAAAAATGTGTACAAAATACACATATAATCATGTAATTCGTATCAAAATAAATAAACAAAATACCAATAAAATAATATAAATTTGTATGAGTAAACGTGTATGTTGCATATTTTTTTAAAACAAATTTATCTTATTATATACGCATTTTGTATATTAATTTTAATGCAAATTTAATTATTCGATGTGTATTTTTGTATCTGTATTTTTATAAACATATGCTTTATTTTTTGGGTATTTTGCAGCTTTATTTTCATACAAATATACATAATTTTATTGATATTCTGCTCATTCATTTTGATACGAATTGACATTATTCTATGTGTATTTTGTATATATTTTTCATACAAATTTACGTTATTTTATGTGTATTTGTTTATATATTTTGACACAAATTTACAATATTTTATGGGTATTTTGTATTTACATTTCAAAAGAAATTTACCTAGTTTTATGTGTATTTTGTATATCTATTTTCATACAAACACAAATTATTTCTATGTATTTTTGTATATATTTTAATACAAATTTTAGTTATGTTATGTGTATTTTGTAAATTTATTTTCATTCAAATGTATATTATTTTATTGGTGTTTTGTTGATTTATATTGACTCGAATTTACATTATTTTATATGTACTTTGTATATTTATTTTTATACGCTTTTACATTATTTAATATTTATTTTGAATATATATTTTTATACAAATTCATGGTATTTTATGTGAATTTGTATATATATTTTTATATAAATTTACATTATTTTATGTGTATTTTGTACATATATTTTTTTACAAATCTTCCTTATTTTATGTTTATTTTGTACGTATATTTTGTATATTTATATTTATCCAAATACACATTCTTTTATTGGTATTTTGTTTATTTATTTTAATTCGAATTTACATTATTTTATGTGTATTTTGTATACATTTTTTTATACGTATTTACTTAATTTTATGTGTATTTTATATATATATTTTTATAGAAATCTACGTTTTTTTTATTTGTATTCGTATATATATTTTGAAACAAATTTACATTGTTTTATATGTATTTTTGCATATCTCTTTCAATACAAATTTACCTTATTGTATGTGCATTTTGTATATTTATTTCAATGCAAATTTAAATATTTTATGTGTATTTTGGTATATATATTTTTATAAGATTACGAAAATTTGAATAAAAATATATACAAAAAAAATATATATTTCAATGTGTATGAAAATAGATATGCAAAATACACATATAATTAGTTAAATTTGTATTTAAATACAAGTACAAAATACACATAAAATAATGTAAATTTGTATGAAATGAAAACAAATTCACATAAAATTCGCGTCAAAATAAATAAACAAAATATCAATAAAAGAATGTGTATTTGTATGAAAATAGATATACAAAATACACATAAAATAACCTAAATTTGTATCAAACTATATACAAAAATAAAATAAAATATTTTAAATTTGTATGGAAATAAATATACAAAATACACATAAAATTAGGTAAATTTGTATTGAAATACATACACAAAATACACATAAAATAATGTAAATTTGAATGAAAATACATAAACAAATACACTTAAAATAACGTAAATTTGTATAAAAAAATATGTACAAAACACAAATAGAATAATGTAAAATCGTATCAAAATAAATACACAGAATATTAATAAAATAATGTAAATTTGTATGAAAATAAAGAAGCAAAATACCCATAAAATAACGCATTTTTTTATTTATAAAAATATATATACCAAAATACACATCAGAAAAATAAATTTGTATTAAAATAAATATACAAAAAACACATTCAATAAGGTAAATTTGTATTGAAATAGATATGGAAAATACATATAAAACAATGTAAATTTGTTTCAAAATATATATACGAATACAAATAAAATAACGTAGATTTCTATAAAAATATATATACAAAATACACATAAAATGAACTAAATACGTATAAAAAAATGTATACAAAAAACACATAAAATAGTGTAAGTTCGTATCAAAATAAATAAACAAAATACCAATAAAAGAATGTGTATTTGTATAAATATAAATATACAAAATACACATAAAATAACGTAAATTTATATAAAACTATATACAAAAATACACAGAAGTAATTAAATTTGTATGAAAATATATACAAAATACACACAAAATAAGCTAAATTTGAATTGAAATATATATACAAAATACATGAAATAAAGTAAATTTGTATCAAAATATTTATACAAATACACATATAATAACGTAAATTTGTATGAAAATATATAAACAAAATACACATTAAATAATGTAAATACGTATAAAAAATATGTACAAAATACTCATATAATCATGTAATTCGTATCAAAATAAATAAACAAAATACCAATAAAATAATATAAATTTGTATGAGTAAACGTGTATGTTGCATATTTTTTCAATAAAAATTTACCTTATTATATACGCATTTTGTATATTAATTTTAATACAAATTTAATTATTCGATGTGTATTTTTGTATCTGTATTTTTATAAACATATGCTTTATTTTTTGGGTATTTTGCTTCTTTATTTTCATACAAATTTACATTATTTTATAGATATTCTGCTCATACATTTTGATACGAATTGACATTATTCTATGTGTATTTCGTATATATTTTTCATACAAATTTACGTTATTTTATGTTTATTTGCTTATATATTTTGACACAAATTTAAAATATTTTATGGGTATTTTGTATATACATTTCAAAAGAAATTTACCTAGTTTTATGTGTATTTTGTATATCTATTTTCATACAAACTCAAATTATATCTGTACATTTTTGTATATATTTTAATACAAATTTTAATTATGTTATGTGTATTTTGTAAATTTATTTTCATTCAAATATATATTATTTTATTGGTGTTTTGTTGATTTATATTGATACGAATTTACATTATTTTATATGTACTTTGTATATATATTTTTATACGCTTTTACATTATTTAATATTTATTTTGAATATATATTTTTATACAAATTTATGGTATTTTATGTGTATTTGTATATATATTTTTATATAAATTTACATTATTTTATGTGTATTTTGTACATATATTTTTTTACAAATCTTCCTTATTTTATGTTTATTTTGTACGTATATTTTGTATATTTATATTTATCCAAATACACATTCTTTTATTGGTATTTTGTTTATTTATTTTAATTCGAATTTACATTATTTTATGTGTATTTTGTATACATTTTTTTATACGTATTTACCTAATTTTATGTGTATTTTGTATATACATTTTTATAGAAATCTACGTTTTTTTTTTTGTATTCGTATATATATTTTGAAACAAATTTACATTGTTTTATATGTATTTTTGCATATCTCTTTCAATATAAATTTACCTTATTGTATGTGCATTTTGTATATTAATTTCAATGCAAATTTAAATATTTTATGTGTTTTTTGGTATATATATTTTTATAAGATTACGAAAATTTGAATAAAAATATATACAAAAAAACAAAAAAATTAATTTCAATTTGTATGAAAATAGATATACAAAATACACATATAATTAGCTAAATTTGTATTTAAATACATGTACAAAATACACATAAAATAATGTAAATTTGTATGAAATGAAAACAAATTCACATAAGATTCGCGTCAAAATAAATAAACAAAATATCAATAAAAGAATGTGTATTTGTATGAAAATAGATATACAAAATACACATAAAATAACCTAAATTTGTATCAAACTATATACAAAAATAAACAAAAATATTTTAAATTTGTATGAAAATAAATATTCAAAATACACATAAAATTAGGTAAATTTGTATTGAAATACATACACAAAATACACATAAAATAATGTAAATTTGAATGAAAATACATAAACAAATACACTTAAAATAACGTAAATTTGTATAAAAAAATATGTATTAAACACAAATAGAATAATGTAAAATCGTATCAAAATAAATACACAGAATTTTAATAAAATAATGTAAATTTGTATGAAAATAAAGAAGCAAAATACCCATAAAATAACGCATACCAAAATACACATCAAAAAATTAAATTTGTATTGAAATAAATATATAAAAAACACATACAATAAGGTAAATTTGTATTGAAATAGATATGGAAAATACATATAAAACAATGTAAATTTGTTTCAAAATATATATACGAATACACATAAAATAACGTACATTTCTATAAAAATATATATACAAAATACACATAAAATGAAGTAAATACGTATAAAAAAATGTATACAAAATACACATAAAATAATGTAAATTCGTATCAAAATAAATAAACAAAATAACAATAAAAGAATGTGTATTTGTATAAATATAAATATACAAAATACACATAAAATAACGTAAATTTATATAAAACTATATACAAAAATACACAGAAGTAATTAAATTTGTATGAAAATATATACAAAATACACACAAAATAAGCTAAATTTGAATTGAAATATATATACAAAATTCATGAAATAAAGTAAATTTGTATGAAAATATTTATATAAATTCACATATAATAACGTAAATTTGTATGAAAATATATAAACAAAATACACATTAAATAATGTAAATACGTATAAAGAAATATGTACAAAATACACATATGATCATGTAATTCGTATCAAAATAAATAAACAAAATACCAATAAAATAATATAAATTTGTATGAGTAAACGTGTATGTTGCATATTTTTTCAATACAAATTTGCCTTATTATATACGCATTTTGTATATTAATTTTAATATATGTGTATTTGAATATATATTTTGATACAAATTTACATTATTTTATGTATTTTCTATATTTATTTCAATTCAAATTTAGCTTATTTTATGTGTCTTTTGTATATCTATTTTCATACAAATTTAATTATTTTTGTTTATTTTTGTATATAGTTTTATACAATTTTACGTTATTTTATGTGTATTTTGTATATTTATATTTATACAAGTAAACATTCTTTTATTGGCATTTAGTTTATTTATTTTGATACGAATTTACATTATTTTATGTGTATTTTGTAAACATTTTCTTATACGTATTTACTTCATTTTATGTGTATTTTGTATAAATATTTTTATAGAAATCTACGTTATTTTATATGTATTCGTATATATATTTTGAAACAAATTTACATTGTTTTATGTGTATTTTGCTTATCTATTTCAATACAAATTTACCTTATTGTATGTGCATTTTGTATATTTATTGTAATACAAATTTAAATATTTTATGTGTATTTTGGTATATATATTGTTATAAAAAATGCGTTGTTTTATGGGTATTTTGCATCTTTATTTTCTTACAAATTTACATTATTTTATTAATATTCTGTGTATTTATTTTGATACTATTTTACATTATTCTATTTGTGTTTTGTATATATTTTTTTTATACATATTTACATTATTTAATGTGTATTTTCTATATATATTTCATACAAATTTACGTTATTTTAGGTGTATTTGTTTATATATTTTCATTCAAATTTACATTATTTTATGTGTATTTTGCATATGTATTTCAATAGAAATTTAACTAGTTTTATGTGTATTTTCTATATATATTTTTATACAAATTTAAATTATTTTTGTGTATTTTTTTAATAGAGTTTTATAGAGATTTACAATATTTTATGTGTATTTTGTATATCTATTTTCATACAAATACACATTCTTTTATTGATATTTTGTTAATTTATTTTGATGCGAGTTTACATTATTTAATGTGTATTGTGTATATATATTTATATACGTATTTACGTCCTTTCATGTGTATTTTTTATATATATTTCTATAGAAATATAAGTTATTTTATGTGTATTCGTATATATATTTTGAGACAAATATACATTGTTTTATGTGCATGTTGTATATTTTTTCAATACAAATTTCCCTTATTGTACGTGCATTTTGTATATTAATTTTAATACAAATTTAATTATTCTATGTGTATTCTTGTATATGTATTTTAAAAAAAATATGCTTTATTTTATGGGTATTTTGCATCTTTATTTTCATACAAAATTACATTATTTTATTGATATTCTGTGTATTTATTTTGATACGATTTTACATTATTCTATGTATATTTTGTATATCTATTTTATACAAATGTACGTTATTTTATGGGAATTTGTTTTCATTTCATACAAATTTACATTATTTTATGTGTATTTTGTACGTGTATTTAAATACAAATTTAACTAATTATATGTGTATTTTGTATATCTTTTCATACAAATTGAAATTTATTTTTTTGTTTTTTTTGTATATATTTTTATTCAAATTTTCGTAATTTTATGTGTATTTTGTATATTTATTTTCCTACAAATATACGTTCTTTTATCGGAATTTTGTTTATTTATTTTGATACGAAATTTCATTTTTTTTGGTGTATTTGATATATATATTTTTATACTTATTTACATAATTTTATATGTATTTTGAATATATATTTTCATAGAAATTCACTCTATATGTATATACAAAAAAACAAAAATAATTTAAATTTGTATGAAAATAAATATACAAAATACACATAAAATTGAGTAAATTTGTATTGAAATACATATACAAAATACACTTAAAATAATGTAAATTTGAATGAAATTATATAAACAAATACACTTAAAATGACGTTAATTTGTATAAAATATATATAAAAAATACACATTAAATAATGAAAATATGTATAAAAAAATATATACAAAACACAAATAGTATAATATAAAATCGTATCAAAATATGTACACAGAATATTAATAAAATAATGTACATTTGTATGAAAACCAAGATGCAAAATACCTATAAAATTCCGCATTTTTTATAAAATTATATATACCAAAATACACATAAAATATTTGAATTTGTATTAAAATAAATATACAAAATGCACATACAATAAGGTAAATTTGTATTGAAATAGATATGCAAAAAACATATAAAACAATGTAAATTTGTTTCAAAATATGTATACGAATACACATAAAATAACGTAGATTTCTATAAATATATATATACAAAATACAAATAAAATTAAATAAATACGAATCAAAAATGTATACAAAATACACATAAAATAATGTAAATTCGTATAAATATAAATAAACAAAATACCAATAAGAGAATGTGTATTTGTATAAATATAAATATACAAAATGCACATAAAATAACGTAAATTTGTATAAAACTATATACAAAAATACACAGAAGTAATTAAATTTGCATGAAAATAGATATACAAAATACACACAAAATAAGCTAAATTTGAATTGAAATATATATACAAAATACATAAAATAAAGTAAATTCGTTTGAAAATGTTTTTAACAAATACACATATAATAACGTAAATTTGTAAAAAAAATATATAAACAAAATACACATTTAGTAATGTAAATACGTATAAAAAATATTTACAAAATACACCAATAATCAAGTCATTCGTATCAAAATAAATAAACAAAAAACTAATTAAATAATGTAAATTTGTATGAGAAAACATACATAAAATACACATAAAATAACGTTTTAAGTTTCTATAAAAATATATGTACAAAAATGCACATAAAATTAGTTAGCATAAAAAAATATATACAAAACACATATTAGATAATGTAAATGAGTATAAAAATATGTATACAAAATACCTATGAAATAATCTAAATTCGTATCGAGTTAAATTAAGAAAATAACAATAAAATAATGTAATTTTGGATGAAAATATATATAGAAAACACACATAAAATAACCTAAATACAAATACAAATATACACATTAAATAATTTAAAATTGAATGAAATAAATATACAAAATAAACATAAAATTAGGTAAATTTGTAATAAAATATATGTAAGAATACACATAAAATAATATAAATTAGTATGAAAATATATATACAAATACACATAAAATAACATGAATTTGTATAAAATGTTTCAAAATATATACGAATACAC
This sequence comes from Eriocheir sinensis, assembly GCF_024679095.1. Taxonomy (NCBI): domain Eukaryota; kingdom Metazoa; phylum Arthropoda; class Malacostraca; order Decapoda; family Varunidae; genus Eriocheir; species Eriocheir sinensis. The sequence continues at coordinate 11,836,465 of NC_066565.1, read as the reverse complement.
ACAATAAAATAACGTAAATTTTTATGAAAATGTATATATAAAATACACATAAAATAGTTTAAATACGTAGAAAAATATATATACAAAATACACATAAAATAATGTAAATTCGTAAAATTAAATACACAAAATTCCAATAAAAGAATGTATATTTGTAGGAAAATATATACAAAAACAAATAAAATAACTAAAATTTGTATAAAAATATATACAAAAATACACAAAAATAATTTAAATTTGTTTGAAAATAGATATGCAAAATACACATAAAGTTAGGCAAATTTGTATTGAAATACATTTACAAAACTCACATAAAATAATGTAAATTTGTATGAAAATATATAAACAAATACATATAAAATCACGGAAATTTGGATAAAATATATATATATATATATATATATATATATATATATATATATATATATATATATATATATATATATATATATATATATATATATATATATATATATATATATATATATATATATATATATACAAAATATACAATAAATATTTTAAATATGTATAAAAATATATTATATTATATATATTTATATTGATATTTGCGTTATTTATGTGTATTTTGTATATGTTTTCTCATAGAAATTTACATTATTTTATTGGTATTTTGTCTATTTATTTTGATACGAATTACATGATTATTTGTGTATTTTAAACTTTTTTATACGTATTTACATTATTTAATGTGTATTTTGTTTATATATTTTTATACAAATTTACGTTATTATATGTGTATTTGTATAAGTATTTTGATACAAATTTACATTATTTTATGTATTTTGTATATATATTTCAATTCAAATTTAGCTTATTTTATGTGTATTTTGTATATCTATTTATTTTAATACAAAATCAAATATTTTATGTTTTTTCGTATATATATTTTTATAAAAAATGCGTTATTTTATGGGTATTTTGCATCTTAATTTTCATACAAATTTACATTATTTTATTAATATTTTCTGTATTTATTTTGATACGATTTTACATTATTTTATTTGTGTTTTGTATATATATTTTTTATACATATTTACATTATTTAATGTTTTTTTTTTGTATATATATATGATACAAATTTACGTTATTTTAAGTCTATATGTTTATATATTTTCATTCAAATTTACATTATTTTATGTGTATTTTGTATTTGTATTTCAATACAAATTTACCTATTTTTATATGTTTTTTGTATATTTATTTTCATACAAGTTTAAATTATTTTTGTGTATTTTTGTAAATAGTTTTATACAAATTTAGGTTATTTTATGTGTATTTTGTATATCTATTTTCATACAAATACACATTCTTTTCATGATATTTTGTTTATTTATTTTGACACGAATTAACATTATTTAATGTGTATTTTGTATATATTTTTATACGTATTTACATTATTTCAAGTGTATTTTGTATATATATTTTTATAGAAATCTGCGATATTTTATGTGTATTCGAATATATATTTTGAAACAAATTTACATTGTTTTATGTGAATTTTGCATATTTTTTCAATACAAATTTACCTTATTGTATGTGCATTTTGTATATTAATTTTAATACAATTTTGATTAATCTATGTGTATTTTTGTATATGTATTTTTTTAGAAATATGTAATTAGTTAAATTTGTATTTAAATACATGTACAAAATACACATAAAATAATGTAAATTTGTATGAAATGAAAACAAATTCACATAAAATAACGTACATTTGTATAAAATAGATATACAAAATAATTTTATGTGTATTTTGTATATTTATTTTCATACAAATTTAAATTATTTTTGTGTATTTTTGTATATAGTTTTATACAAACTGAGGTTATTTTATGAGTATTTTATATATCTATTTTCATACAAATACACATTCTTTTATTGATATTTTGTTTATTTATTTTGACGAGAATTTAAATTATTTAATGTGTATTTTGTATATATATTTTTATACGTATTTACATCATTTCATGTGTATTTTGTATATATATTTCTATAGAAATCTACGTTATATTATGTGTATTCGTATATAGATTTTTTAAAAAAATTACACTTCTATGTGTATTTTGCATATTTTTTCAATACAAATTTACCTTATTGTATATGCATTTTGTATATTAATTTTAATACAAATTTAATTATTCTATGTGTATTTTCGTATATGTATTTTTATAAAAATATGCTTTATTTTATGGGTATTTTGCATCTTTATTTTCATACAAATTTACGTTATTTTATTGATATTCTGCTCATTCATTTTGATACGATTTGACATTATTTTATGTGTATTTTGTATATATTTTTCAAACAAATTTACGTTATTTTATGTGTATTTGTTCATATATTCTGATACAAATTTACAATATTTTATGGGTATTTTGTATATATATTTCAAAAGGAAATTTACCTAGTTTTATGTGTATTTTGAATATCTATTTTCATACAAACTCAAATTATTTTTATGTATTTTTGTATATATTTCAATACAAATTTTAGTTATGTTATGTGTATTTTGTAAATCTATTTTCATTCAAATATATATTATTTTATTGGTATTTTTTGATTTATATTGATACGAATTTACATTATTTTATATGTACTTTTTATATATATTTTTATACGCATTTACATTATTTAATATTTATTTTGAATATATAATTTTATACAAATTCATGGTATTTTATGTGTATTTGTATATATATTTTGAAACAAATTTACTTTGTTTTATATGTATTTTTGCATATCTCTTTCAATAGAAGTTTACCTTATTGAATGTGCATTTTGTATATTTATTTCAATACAAATTTAAATATTTTATATGTATTTTGATATATATATTTTTATAAGAAATGCGCTATTTGATGGGAATTTTGCATCTCTATTTTCATACAAATTTACATTATTTTATTAATGTTAGGTGTATTTATTTTGATACGATCTTACATTATTCTTTTAGTTTTTTGTATATATTTTTTTTATACATATTTACATTATTTAATGTATATCTTGCATATATATTTCATACAAATTTATTTTCTATTATTTATTTTCATACAAATACACATTCTTTTCATGATATTTTCTTTATTCATTTTGACACGAATTTACATTACTTAATATGTATTTTATATATATATATATTTTTATACGTATTTACATAATTTCATGTGTATTTTGTATATGTATTTCTTTAGAAATCTACGTTATTTTATGTTTATATATATTTTGAAACAAATTTACAATGTTTTATTTGTATTTTGCGTTTTTTTTCAATACAAATTTACCTTATTGTATGTGTGCATTTTGTATATTAATTTTAATAAAATTTAATTATTCTATGTGTATTTTTGTATATGTATTTTTAAAAAAAAATATGCTTATCTTATGGGTATTTTGCATCTTTGTTTTCATACAAATTTAAATTATTTTATTGATATTCTGTGTACTTATTTTGATACGATTTAACATTATTCTATGTATAACAAAAATAAATACAGAATACACAAAAATAGATATGCAAAATACATATAAACAATGTAAATTTGTTTCAAAATATATATACGAATACACATGACATGGGTATTTTGAATCTTAATTTTCATACAAATTTACATTATTTTTTTTAATATTTGCTGTATTTATTTTGATACGATTTTACATTATTTTATTTGTGTTTTGTATATATTTTTTTTATACATATCTACATTATTTAATGTGTTTTTTGTATATATATTTGATACAAATTTACGTTATTTTAAGTCTATAAGTTTATATATTTTCATTCAAATTTACATTATTTTATGTGTATTTTGTTTATGTATTTCAATACAAATTTACCTAGTTTTATGTTTTTTGTATATTTATTTTCATAGAAGTTTAAATTATTTTTATTTATTTTTGTATATAGTTTTATACAAAATTAGGTTATTTTATGTGTATTTTGTATATCTATTTTCATACAAATACACATTCTATTCATGAATTTTTTTCTATTTATTTTGACACGAATTAACATTATTTAATGTGTATTCTGTATATATATATTTATACGTATTTACATTATTTCAAGTGTATTTTGTATATATATTTCTATAGAAATCTACGTTTTTTTATTTGTATTCGCATATATATTTTGTAACAAATTTACATTGTTTTATGGTTATTTTGCATATTTTTTCAATACAAATTTACATTATTGTATGTGCATTTTGTATATTAATTTTAATACAAATTTGATTAATCTATGTGTATTTTTGTGTATGTATTTTTATAAAAATATGCTTTATTTTATTGGTATTTTGCATCTTTATTTTTATACAAATTTACATTATTTTATTGATATTCTGTGTATTTATTTGGTATGATTTTACATTATTATATGTGTATTTTATATATATATTTTATGTAAAATGTATTTGTTTTCATTTCATTCTATTCTACATTATTTTATGTGTTTTTTGTACATGTATTTAAATACAAATTTAACTAGTTATATGTGTATTTTGTATATCTATTTTGTATGTATATTTTCATAGAAATTTACTCTATTTTATGAGTATTCGTATATATATTTTGATACAAATTTACATTATTGATGTGTATTTTGCATATCTATTTCAATACAAATTTTCTTTATTTTACGTGCATTTTTTATATTTATATTAATACAAATTTAATTATTTTATATGTATTTTTCTATATATATTTTTATGCAGATATGCGTTATTATATGGATATTTTGCAGCTTTATTTTCATACAAATTTACATTATTTTATTGATATTCTCTTTATTTATTTTGATACGATTTAACATTATTCTATGTGTATTTTGTATATATTTTTTATACATATTTACATTATTTAAGGTTTATTTTGTATATATATTTTATCCAAATTTACATTATTTTACGTGTATTTGTTTATATATTTTTATACAAATTTACATTATTTTATCTGTATTTTGTATATACATTTTCCTATAAAAATTACGTTATTTTATTGTGTGTATTCGTATATATTTTCATACAAATTTTATACAAACTCATGTTATTTAATATGTATTTGTATATATATTTTCATACAAATTTATATTATTTTATGTGTATTTTTTCATATATTTCATTACAAATTTACCTTATTTTATGTTTATTTTGTATATTTATTTCATTCAATTTTAAATTATTTTATGTGTATATTTGTATTTGTATTTAGGTTATTTTATGTGTACTTTGTATATATATTTTCATCCAAAATTACATTATTATATTGGTATTTTCTTAATTTAACTCGATACGAATTTAGATTGTTTCATAGGTATTTTGTATACATATTTTTATACTCATTTACATTATCTAATGTGTGTTTTGTATATATTTTTTATGCAAATTTATTTTATGTTTATTTTGGACATATATTTTTTTAGAAATTTGCGTTATTTTATGTATATAGTTTTATATAAATTTACGTTATTTTATGTGCATTTTGTATATTTATATTTATACAAATACACATTCTTTTATTGCTATATTGTTTATTTATATATATACGAATTTACATTATTTTATGTGTATTTTGTATACATTTTTTTATACGTATTTACTTAATTTTATGTGTATTTTGTATATGTATTTTTATAGAAATCTACGTTATTTTATGTGTATTCGCATATATATTTTGAAACAAATTTACATTATTTTATATGTATTTTGCATATCTATTTCAATACAAATTTACCTTATTGTATGTGCATTTTGTATATTTATTTTGATACAAATTCAAATATTTTGAGTATTTTGGTATCAATAATTTTATAAAAAATGCGTTATTTTATAGGTATTTTGCATTTTAATTTTCATACAAATTTACATTATTTTATTAATATTCTGTGTATATATTTTGATACGATTTTACATTATTCTATTTATGTTTTGTATATATTTTTTTATATATATTTACATTATTTAATGTGTATTTTGTATATATATTTCATACAAATTTACGTTATTATATGTGTATTTGTTTATATATTTTCTTTCAAATTTACATTATTTTATGTGTATTTTATATATGTATTTCAATAGAAATTAACCTAATTTTATGTGTATTTTGTATATTTCTTTTCATACAAATTTAAATTATTTTTCTGTATTTTTGTATATAGTTTTATACAAATTTAGGTTATTTTATGTACGCATTTACATTATTTAATGTGTGTTTTGTATATATATTTTTATCCAAAGTTAATTTATTTTACGTTCATTTTTGGACATATATTTTTATAGAAATTAGCGTTATTTTATATGTATTTGTATATGTTTTCTCATACAAATTTACATTATTTTATTGCTATTTTGTTTATTTAGTTTGATACGAATTACATGGTTATATGTGTATTTTGTACATATTTTTTATACGTATTTACATTACTTAATGTGTATTTTGTTTATATATTTTTAAACAAATTTACGTTATTATATGTATTTTTATAAATATTTTGATACAAATTTACATTATTTTATGTATTTTGTATATACATTTCAGTTCAAATTTAGCTTATTTTATCTGTATTTTGTATATCTATTTTCATACGAATTTAATTACTTCTGTGTATTTTTGTATATAGTTTTATACAAATTTACGTTATTTTATGTGTATTTTGTATATCTATATTGATACAAATACACATTCTTTTATTGGTATTTTGTTTATTTATTTTGATACGAATTTACATTATTTTATGTGTATTTTGTATACATCTTTTTATACGCATTTACCTCATTTTACGTGTATTTTGTATATATATTTTTATACAAATGTACGTTATTTTATGTGTATTCGTATATATATTTTGAAACAAATTTACATTGTATTATATGTATTTTGCATATCTATTTCAATACAGATTTACCTTATTGTATGTGTATTTTGTATATTTATTTTAATACAAATAAATTTTTTTATGTGTATTTTTTTATATATATTTAAAAAAAATCGTTATTTTATGGGTATTTTGCTTCTTTATTTTCATACAAATTTACATTATTTTATTAATATTCTGTGTATTTATTTTAATACGATTTTACATTATTCTATTTGTGTTTTGTATATATATTTTTTATACATATTTACATTATTTAATGAGTATTTTTTATATATATTTTATACAAATTTATGTTAATTTAAGTGTATTTGTTTATATATTTTCATTCAAATTTACATTATTTTATGTGTATTTTGTATATGTATTTCTTTACAAATTTACCTAATTTTATGCGTATTTTGTATATTTATTTTCATACAAATATAACTTATTTTTGTGTATTTTTTTATATAGTTTTATACAAATTTACGTTATTTTATGTGTATTTTGTATATGTATTTTCATACAAATACACATTCATTTATTGATATTTTAATTATTTATTTTGACACGAATTTACATTATTTAATGTGTATTTTGTATATCTATTTTTATATGTATTTACAACATTTCGTGTGTATTTTGTATATATATTTCTATAGAAATCTACGTTATTTTATGTGTATCCGTATATATATTTTGAAACAAATCTACATTATTTTATGTGTATTTTGTATATATATTTCATTATAAATTTGCCTTATTTTAAGTTTATTTTTATATCTATTTTCATTCAAATTCAAATCATTTTATGTGTATATATTTATTTGTATTTATGTTATTTTATGTGCATTTTCTATATATATTTTCATTCAAAATTACATTATTTTATCGGTATTTTGTTCATTTATTTTGATACGAATTTAGATTATTTCATGTGTATTTTCTATACATATACATATAGAGTAAATTTCTATGAAAATATATATTCAAAATACATATAAAATTATGTAAATAAGTATAAAAATATATATATCAAATACACCTAAAAAAAAATGAAAATTCGTATCAAAATAAATAAATAAAATTCCGATAAAAGAACGTATATTTGTAGGAAAATAAATAAACAAAATACACATAAAATTACGAAAATTTGAATAAAAATATATACAAAAATACTCAAAATTAATTTAATTTGTATGAAAATAGATATTCAAAATTCACATATAATTAGTTAAATTTGTATTTAAATACATGAACAAAATTCACATAAAATAATGTAAATTTGTATGAAATGAAAACAAATTCACATAAAATAGCGTACATTGGTATAAAATAGATATACAAAATATTCATAGAATAATGTAAAATCGTATCAAAATAAATACACAGAATATCAATAAAATAATGTAATTTTGTATGAAAATAAAGATGCAAAATACCCATAAAATAAAGCATATTTTTATAAAAATACATATACAAAAATACACATAGAATAGCTAAATTTGTATTAAAATTAATATACAAAATGCACGTACAATAAGGTAAATTTGTATTGAAAAAATATGCAAAAAGCACATAAAACAATGTATATTTGTTTTTTCAATATATATACGAATACACATATAATAACGTATATTTCTATAGAAATATATATACAAAATACACATGAAATGACGTAAATACGTATAAAAATATATATACACAATACACATTAAATAATATAAATTCGCATCAAAATAAATAAACAAAATATCAATAAAAGAATGAGTATTTGAATGAAAATAGATATACAAAATACACATAAAATATTGTAAATTTGAATAAAACTCTATACAAAAATACACAAAAAATAATTTAAATTTGTATAAAATATATATACAAAATACACATGAAATTAGGTAAATTTCTATTGAAATACATATACAAAATACACATAAAATAATGTAAATTTGAATAAGAATATATAAACAAATACACTTAAAAGAACGAAAATTTGTATGAAATATATATAGAAAATACACATTAAATAATGTAAATATGTATAAAAAAATATATACAAAACACAAATAGAATAATGTAAAATAGTATCAAAATAAAAACACAGAATATTAATAAAATAATGTAAATTTGTATGAAAATAAAGATGCAAAATACCCTTAAAACAACGCATTTTTATGAAAATATATATACCAAAATGCACATAAAATATTTTAATTTGTATTACAATAAATATACAAAATGCACATACAATAAGGTAAATTTGTATTGAAATAGATATGCAAAATACATATAAAACAATGTAAATTTGTTTCAAAATATACATACGAATATACATAAAATAATGTAGAGTTCTATAAAATATATATACAAAATACACATAAAATGAAGTAAATACGTATAAGAAAATGTCTACAAAATACACATAAAATAATGTAAATTCGTATCAAAATAAATAAACTAAATGCCAATAAAAGAATGTTTACTTGTAAAATTATAAATATACAAAATACACATAAAATAACGTAAAATTGTATAAAACTATTTACAAAAATAAACAAAAATAATTAAATTTGTATGAAAATAGATATACAAAAGACACATAAAATAAGCTAAATTTGAATTGTAATAAATATAGAAAATACATAAAATAATGTAAATTTGTATCAAAATATATATTCAAATACACATATAATAACGTAAATTTGTATAAAAATATATAAACAAAATACACATTAAATAATGTAAATACGTATAAAAGATATGTACGTAATGTAAAAATTTATAAAATTAAAGATGCAAAATACCCATAAAATATCTTACATTTACGTATAAAAAATATTTACAAAATACACCAATAATCAAGTCATTCGTATCAAAATAAATAAACAAAAAACTAATTGAATAATGTAAATTTGTATGAGAAAACATACATAAAATACACATAAAATAACGTTTTAAGTTTCTATAAAAATATATGTACAAAAATGCACATAAAATTAGTTTGCATAAAAAAATATATACAAAACACATATTAGATAATGTAAATGAGTATAAAAATATGTATACAAAATACCTATGAAATAATCTAAATTCGTATCGAGTTAAATTAAGAAAATAACAATAAAATAATGTAATTTTGGATGAAAATATATAGAAAACACACATAAAATAACCTAAATACAAATACAAATATACACATTAAATAATTTAAAATTGAATGAAATAAATATACAAAATAAACATAAAATTAGGTAAATTTGTAATAAAATATATGTAAGAAAACACATAAAATAATATAAATTAGTATGAAAATATATATACAAATACACATAAAATAACATGAATTTGTATAAAATGTTTCAAAATATATACGAATACACACAATAAAATAATGTAAATTTTTATGAAAATGTATATATAAAATACACATAAAATAGTTTAAATACGTAGAAAAATATATATACAAAATACATAAATAAATGTAAATTGCAAAAAAATTAATACACAAAAATTCAATAAAAAGAAACATATTTTGTAAATAATATATATAACAAAAATAGAAAATTTGTATAAAAATATATAAAAAATACACAAAAATAATTTAAATTTGTTTGAAAATATATATGCAAAATACACATAAAGTTAGGCAAATTTGTATTGAAATACATATACAAAACTCACATAAAATAATGTAAATTTGTAAAATATATAAACAAATACATATAAAATCACGGAAATTTGGATAAAATATATATATATATATATATATATATATATATATATATATATATATATATATATATATATATATATATCTATATATATATATATATATATATATATATATATATATATATATATATATATATATATATTTTGACACGAATTAACATTATTTAATGTGTATTTTGTATATATTTTTATACGTATTTACATTATTTCAAGTGTATTTTGTATATATATTTCTATAGAAATCTGCGATATTTTATGTGTATTCGAATATATATTTTGAAACAAATTTACATTGTTTTATGTGAATTTTGCATATTTTTTCAATACAAATTTACCTTATTGTATGGGCATTTTGTATATTAATTTTAATACAATTTTGATTAATCTATGTGTATTTTTGTATATGTATTTTTTTAGAAATATGTAATTAGTTAAATTTGTATTTAAATACATGTACAAAATACACATAAAATAATGTAAATTTGTATGAAATGAAAATAAATAAACAAAATATCAATAAAAGAATGTGTATTTGTATGAAAATAGATATATAAAATACTCATAAAATAACCTCAGTTTGTATAAAACTATATACAAAAATACACAAAAATAATTTAAATTTGTATGAAAATAAATATACAAAATACACATAAAATTATTTTGTATATCTATTTTATACAAATGTACGTTATTTTATGTGAATTTGTTTTCATTTCATACAAATTTACATTATTTTATGTGTATTTTGTACATGTATTTAAATACAAATTTAACTAATTACATATTTCTAAAAAAATACATATACAGAAATACACATAGATTAATCAAAATTGTATTAAAATTAATATACAAAATGCACATACAATAAGGTAAATTTGTATTGAAAAAATATGCAAAATTCACATAAAACAATGTAAATTTGTTTCAAAATATATATTCGAATACACATAAAATATCGCAGATTTCTATAGAAATATATATACAAAATACACTTGAAATAATGTAAATACGTATAAAAATATATACAAAATACACATTAAATAATGTTAATTCGTGTCAAAATAAATAAACAAAATATCATGAAAAGAATGTGTATTTGTATGAAAATAGATATACAAAATACACATAAAATAACCTAAATTTGTATAAAACTATATACAAAAATACACAAAAATAATTTAAACTTGTATGAAAATAAATATACAAAAAACATATAAAAATAGGTAAATTTGTATTGAAATACAAATACAAAATACACATAAAATAAAGCAAATTTGAATGAAAATATATAAACATATAGACTTAAAATAACGTAAAATTGTATCATATATATATATATATACAAAAAAAAAACATTAAATAATGTAAATATGTATAAAAAATATATATACAAAACACAAATAAAATAATGTAAAATCGTATCAAAATAAATACAGAAAATATTAATAAAATAATGTAAATTTGTATGAAAATTAAGATGCAAAATACCCATAAAATAACGCATTTTTTTTAAAAATATATATACGAAAAAACATAAAATATTTGATTTTGTATTAAAATAAATAGATATACAAAATACACATAAAATAAGCTAAATTTGAATTGAAATATATATACAAAATACATAAAATAATGTAAATTTGTATCAAAATACTTATACAAATACACATATAATAACGTAAATTTGTATAAAAATATATAAACAAAATACACATTAAATAATTTAAATAATTATAAAAAAATTTAAAAAATAAAAAAATAATAATTTAATTATTATAAAAATAAATAGACAAAATACCAATAAAATAATGTAAATTTATATGAGAAAACATATACAAAATACACATAAATAACGCAAATATCAATAAAAATATATATATAATATATTTATATTTATATTTATATATATATATATATATATATATATATATATATATATATATATATATATATATATATATATATATATATATATATATATATATATATATATATATATATATATATATATATATATATATATATATATATATATATATATATATATATATATATATATATATATATATATATATACACAATTACATTATTTTATGTGAGTTTTGTATATGTATTTCAATACAAATTTGCCTAACTTTATGTGTATTTTGCATATCTATTTTCAAACAAATTTAAATTATTTTTGTGTATTTTTGTATATATTTTTATACAAATTTTAGTTATTTTATTTGTTTTTTGTATATATATTTTCCTACAAATATACATTCTTTTATTGGAATTTTGTGTATTTAATTTTTTACGAATTTACATTATTTTATGTGTATTTTGTATGTATATTTTTCTACGTATTTAAACTATTTTATGTGTATTTTATATATACATTTTCATAAAAATTTACGTTATTTTATCGGTATTTTGTTCATTTATTTTGATACGAATTTAGATTATTTCATGTGTATTTTCTATACATATACATATAGAGTAAATTTCTATGAAAATATATATTCAAAATACATATAAAATTATGTAAATAAGTATAAAAATATATATATCAAATACACCTAAAAAAAATGAAAATTCGTATCAAAATAAATAAATAAAATTCCGACAAAAGAACGTATATGTGAAGGAAAATAAATATACAAAATACACATAAAATTACGAAAATTTGAATAAAAATATATACAAAAAAACACAAAATGAATTTCAATTTGTATCAAAATAGATATTCAAAATACACATATAATTAGTTAAATTTGTATTTAAATACATGTACAAAATTCACATAAAATAATGTAAATTTGTATGAAATGAAAACAAATTCACATAAAATAGCGTACATTGGTATAAAATAGATATACAAAATATTCATAGAATAATGTAAAATCGTATCAAAATAACTACACAGAATATCAATAAAATAATGTAATTTTGTATGGAAATAAAGATGCAAAATACCCATAAAATAAAGCATATTTTTATAAAAATACATATACAAAAATACACATAGAATAGCTAAATTTGTATTAAAATTAATATACAAAATGCACGTACAATAAGGTAAATTTGTATTGAAAAAATATGCAAAAAGCACATAAAACAATGTATATTTGTTTCAAAATATATATACGAATACACATATAATAACGTATATTTCTATAGAAATATATATACAAAATACACATGAAATGACGTAAATACGTATAAAAATATATATACACAATACACATTAAATAATGTAAATTCGCATCAAAATAAATAAACAAAATATCAATAAAAGAATGAGTATTTGAATGAAAATAGATATACAAAATACACATAAAATATTGTAAATTTGAATAAAACTCTATACAAAAATACACAAAAAATAATTTAAATTTGTATAAAATATATATACAAAATACACATGAAATTAGGTAAATTTCTATTGAAATACATATACAAAATACACATAAAATAATGTAAATTTGAATAAAAATATATAAACAAATACACTTAAAAGAACGAAAATTTGTATGAAATATATATAGAAAATACACATTAAATAATGTAAATATGTATAAAAAAATATATACAAAACACAAATAGAATAATGTAAAATAGTATCAAAATAAATACACAGAATATTAATAAAATAATGTAAATTTGTATGAAAATAAAGATGCAAAATACCCATAAAACAACGCATTTTTATGAAAATATATATACCAAAATGCACATAAAATATTTTAATTTGTATTACAATAAATATACAAAATGCACATACAATAAGGTAAATTTGTATTGAAATAGATATGCAAAATACATATAAAACAATGTAAATTTGTTTCAAAATATACATACGAATATACATAAAATAATGTAGAGTTCTATTAAATATATATACAAAATACACATAAAATGAAGTAAATACGTATAAGAAAATGTCTACAAAATACACATAAAATAATGTAAATTCGTATCAAAATAAATAAACTAAATGCCAATAAAAGAATGTTTACTTGTAAAAATATAAATATACAAAATACACATAAAATAACGTAAAATTGTATAAAACTATTTACAAAAATAAACAAAAATAATTAAATTTGTATGAAAATAGATATACAAAAGACACATAAAATAAGCTAAATTTGAATTGTAATAAATATAGAAAATACATAAAATAATGTAAATTTGTATCAAAATATATATTCAAATACACATATAATAACGTAAATTTGTATAAAAATATATAAACAAAATACACATTAAATAATGTAAAAACGTATAAAAGATATGTACGTAATGTAAAAATTTATAAAATTAAAGATGCAAAATACCCATAAAATATCTTACATTTAAAAAAATATATATACAAAAATACACATAAAATAATTAAATTTGCATTAAAATAAATTCACAAAATACACATACAATAAGGTAGATTTTTATAGAAATAGATATGCAAAAAACACATAAAATAATGAAATTTTTTATCAAAATATATACGAATACACACAATAAAATTACGTAAATTTTTATGAAAATATATATACAAAAAAGACATAAAATAATGTAAATACATAGAAATATATATATATATACAAAATACACATTAAATAATGTAAATTCGTATCAAAATAAATAAACAAATTTTCCTCTAAAACAATGTATATGTGTAGGAAAATATATATACAAAATACAAATAAAATAGAAAAAATTTGTATAAAAATAATACAAAAATACACAAAAATAATTTAAATTTGTTTGAAATTAGATATGCAAAATACAAATGAAAGTAGGCAAATTTTTATTGAAATACCTATACAAAATACACATAAAATAATGTAAATTTGTATGAAAATATATAAACAAATACACATAAGATAACGTAAATTTCCATAAAATATATGTACAAAATATACATTAAATAATGTAAATATGTCTAAAAATATATATACAAAATACACAGAATAACGTAAACTCGTTTCAAAATAAATAAACAGACAATCAATAAAATTATGTAAATCTGTATGAAAATAAAGATGCAAAATACCCATATAATAACGCATATTTGTTTAAAAATATATATACAAAAATACACATAAAATAAATATACAAAAGGCACATACAATAAAGAAAATTTGTATTGAAATAGATATGCGAAATACACATAAATAATGTAAATTTGTATCAAAATATATATACGAATACACATAAAATAGAGTAAATTTCTATGGAAATATATATTCAAAATACATATAAAATTATGTAAATAAGTATAAAAATATATATATAAAATACACCTAAAATAATGAAAACTCGTATCAAAATAAATAAACAAAATTCCGATAAAAGAACGTATATTTGTAGGAAAATAAATATACAAAATTAACTTAAAATTACGAAAATTTGAATAAAAATATATACTAAAATACACAAAATTAATTTCAATTTGTATGAAAATAGATATACATAATACACATATAATTAGTTAAATATGTATTTAAATACATGTACAAAATACACATAAAATAATGTAAATTTGTATGAAATGAAAATAAATTCACATAAAATAACGTTCATTTGTATGAAATATATATACAAAATATACATAGAATAATGTAAAATCATATCAAAATAAATACACAGAATATCAATAAAATAATGTAAATTTGTATGAAAATAAAGATGCAAAATACCCATAAAATAAAGCATTTTTTTATGAAAATACATATACAAAAATACACATAGAATAATTAAATTTGTATTAAAATTAATATACAAAATGTACGTACAATAAGGTAAATTTATATTGAAAAAATATGCAAAATGCACATAAAACAATGTATATTTGTTTCAAAATATATATACGAATACACATAAAATAACATATATTTCTATAGAAATATATATACAAAATACACATGAAATGACGTAAATACGTATAAAAATATATATACACAATACACATTAAATAATGTGAATTCACGTCAAAATAAATAAACAAAATATCAATAAAAAATGTGAATTTGTATGAAAATAGATATACAAAATACACATAAAATATTTTAAATTTATATAAAACTCTTTTTATAAAAATATATATACCAAAATAATAAGATTTTTAAATTTGTATTACAATAAATATACAAAATGCACATACAATAAGGTAGATTTATATTGAAATAGATATGCTAAATACATATAAATTGTATATTTGTTTCAAAATATATATACGAATACACATAAAATAACATATATTTCTATAGAAATATATATACAAAATACACATTAAATGAAGTAAATACGTATAAGAAAATGTATACAAAGTACACATAAAATAATTAAATTTGTATTAAAATAAATATACAAAATACATATACAATAAGGTAAATCTATATTGAAATACATATGCAAAATAAACATAAAATAATGTAAATTTGTATCAAATCATATACGAATACACACCATAAAATAACGTAAATTTTTATGAAAATATATATAAAAAATACACATAAAATAATGTAAATTCGTAGAAAAATATATATACAAAATACACATAAAATTATGTAGATTCTTATGAAAATAAATGAACAAAATTCCACTAAAAGAATGTATATTTGTAGGAAAATATAAATACAAAATACAAATAAAATAACTAAAATTTGTATAAAACTTTATAAAAAATACATAAAAATATATATATATTTTTTTAAATAGATATGCAAAATACACATAAAATTAGGCAAATCTGTATTGAAATACATATACAAATTACACATAAAATATTGTAAATTTGTATGAAAATATATAAACAAATACACATAAAATAGCGTAAATTTATATAAAATATATATACAAAATATACATTAAATAATGTAAATGTGTATAAAAATATATATACAAAATACACATAGAATAATGTAAAATCGTATCAAAATAAATAAACAGAATATCAATAAAATAATGTAAATTTGTATGAAAATAAAGATGCAAAATACCCAAATAATAACGCATATTTTTACAAAAATACACATAAAATAATTAAATTTGTATTAAAATAATTATACAAAATACACATACAATATGGTAAATTTGTATTGAAATAGATATGCAAAATAAACATAAATAATGTAAATTTGTATCAAAATATATATACGAATACCCATAAAATAGAGTAAATTTCTATGAAAATATACATTCAAAACATTAATATTAATATTAATAAAATAATGTAAATTTGTATGAAAATAAAGAAGCAAAATACCCATAAAATAAAGCATTTTTTTTATTTATAAAAATATATATACCAAAATACAGATCAAAAAATTAAATTTGTATTAAAATAAATATACAAAAAACACATACAATAAGGTAAATTTGTATTGAAATAGATATGCAAAATACATATAAAACAATGTAAATTTGTTTCAAAATATATATACGAATACACATAAAATAACGTAGATTTCTATAAAAATATATATACAAAATACATATAAAATGAAGTAAATACGTATAAAATAATGTATACAAAATACACATAAAATAATGTAAATTCGTATCAAAATAAATAAACAAAATACCAATAAAAGAATGTGTATTTGTATAAATATAAATATACAAAATACACATAAAATAACGTAAATTTTTATAAAACTTTATACAAAAATACACAGAAGTAATTAAATTTGTATGAAAATATATACAAAACACACACGAAATAAGCTAAATTTGAATTGAAATATATATACAAAATACATAAAATAAAGTAAATTTGTATCAAAATATTTATACAAATACACATAAAATAACGTAAATTTGTATGAAAATATATAAACAAAATACACATTAAATAATGTAAATACGTATAAGAAAATATGTACAAAATACACATATAATCATGTAATTCGTATCAAATAAAATAAATAAAATAAATAAAACAAAATATCAATAAAATAATATAAATTTGTATGAGTAAACGTGTATGTTGCATATTTTTTCAATACAAATTTACCTTATTATATACGCATTTTGTATATTAATTTTAATACAAATTTAATTATTCGATGTGTATTTTTGTATCTGTATTTTTATAAACATATTCTTTATTTTTTGGGTATTTTGCATCTTTATTTTCATACAAATTTACATTATTTTATTGATATTCTGCTCATTCATTTTGATAGGAATTGTCATTATTCTATGTGTATTTTGTATATATTTTTCATACAAATTTACGTTATTTTATGTGTATTTGTTTATATATTTTGACACAAATTTTTAATATTTTATGGGTATTTTGTATATACATTTCAAAAGAAATTTACCTAGTTTTATTTGTATTTTGTATATCTATTTTCGTACAAACTCAAATTATTTCTATGTATTTTTGTATATATTTTAATACAAATTTTAGTTATGTTATGTGTAATTTGTAAATTTATTTTCTTTCAAATATATATTATTTTATTGGTGTTTTGTTGATTTATATTGATACGAATTTACATTATTTTATATGTACTTTGTATATATATTTTTATACGCTTTTCCATTATTTAATATTTATTTTGAATATATATTTTTATACAAATTCATGGTATTTTATGTGTATTTGTATATATATTTTCATATAAATCTACATTATTTTATGTGTATTTTGTATGTGTATTTTGTACATTTATATTTATACAAATAAACTTTCTTTTATTGGTATTTTGTATATTTATTTTGTTTCGAATTTATATTATTTTATGTGTATTTTGTGTACATTTTTTTATACGTATTTACCTAATTTTATGTGTATTTTGTATATATATTCTTATAGATATCTACGTTATTTTATGTGTATTCGTATATATATTTTAAAACAAATTTACATTGTTTTATATGTATTTTTGCATATCTCTTTCAATAGAAGTTTACCTTATTGTATGTGCATTTTGAATATTTATTTCAATACAAATTTAAATATTTTATGTGTATTTTGGTATATATATACTTTTATAAGAAATGCGTTATTTGATGGGAATTTTGCATCTTTATTTTCAAACAAATTTACATTATTTTATTAATATTCGGTGTATTTATTTTGATACGATCTTACATTATTCTATTTGTTTTATATATATATTTTTTTTTATACATATTTACATTATTTAATGTATATCTTGCATATATATTTCATACAAATTTATCATCTATTATTTATTTTCATACAAATACAACTTCTTTTTATGATATTTTGTTTTTTTATTTTGACACGAATATACATTACTTAATATGTATTTTATATATATATATTTTTATACGTATTTACATAATTTCATGTGTATTTTGTATATATATTTATATAGAAATCTACGTTATTCTATGTGTATTCGTATATATATTTTGAAACAAATTTACAATGTTTTATTTGTATTTTGCGTTTTTTTTTTCAATACAAATCTACCTTATTGTATGTGTGCATTTTGTATATTAATTTTAATACAAATTTAATTATTCTATGTGTTTTTTTGTATATGTATTTAAAAAAAAATATGCTTTATCTTATGGGTATTTTGCATCTTTATTTTCATACAAATTTAAATTATTTTATTGATATTCTGTGTACTTATTTTGATACGATTTTACATTATTCTATGTATAACAAAAATAAATACAGAATACACAAAAATAGATATGCAAAATACATATAAACAATGTAAATTTGTTTCAAAATATATATACGAATACACATGAAATAAGGTAGATTTCTATAAAAATATATATAGTAAATACGTATAAAAAATGTATACAAAATACACATAAAATATTGTAAATTAGTATCAAAATAAATAAACAAAATACCAATAAAAGAATGTGTATTTGTATAAATATATATATACAAAATACACATTAAATAATATAAATTTGTTTAAAACTATACAAAATACACATGAAATGATGTAAATACGTATAAAAATATATATACAAAATACACATTAAATAATATAAATTCGCGTCAAAATAAATAAACAAAAATTCAATAAAAGAATGTGTATTTGTATGAAAATAGATATACATAAAATAACCTAAATTTGTATCAAACTATATACAAAAATACACAAAAATATTTAAAATTTAAATTTACCTTAATGTATTTTTTTATACATATTTACATTATTTAATGTATATCTTGCATATATATTTCATACAAATTTATCATCTATTATTTATTTTCATACAAATACACATTCTTTTCATGATATTTTGTTTATTTATTTTGACACGAATATACATTACTTAATATGTATTTTATATATATATATATATATATATATATATATATATATATATATATATATATATATATATATATATATATATATATATATATATATATATATATATATATATATATATATATATATATATATATATATATTTTATACGTATTTACATAATTTCATGTGTATTTTGTATATATATTTATATAGAAATCTACGTTATTCTATGTGTATTCGTATATATATTTTGAAACAAATTTACAATGTTTTATTTGTATTTTGCGTTTTTTTTCAATACAAATTTACCTTATTGTATGTGTGCATTTTGTATATTAATTTTAATACAAAATTAATTATTCTATGTGTTTTTTTGTATATGTATTTTTAAAAAAAAATATGCTTTATCTTATGGGTATTTTGCATCTTTATTTTCATACAAATTTAAATTATTTTATTGATATTCTGTGTACTTATTTTGATACGATTTTACATTATTCTATGTATAACAAAAATAAATACAGAATACACAAAAATAGATATGCAAAATACATATAAACAATGTAAATTTGTTTCAAAATATATATACGAATACACATGAAATAAGGTAGATTTCTATAAAAATATATATAGTAAATACGTATAAAAAATGTATACAAAATACACATAAAATAATGTAAATTAGTATCAAAATAAATAAACAAAATACCAATAAAAGAATGTGTATTTGTATAAATATATATATATATACAAAATACACATTAAATAATATAAATTTGTTTAAAACTATACAAAATACACATGAAATGATGTAAATACGTATAAAAATATATATACAAAATATACATTAAATAATATAAACTCGCGTCAAAATAAATAAACAAAATATCAATAAAAGAATTTGTATTTGTATGAAAATAGATATACAAAATACCCATAAAATAACCTAAATTTGTATCAAACTATATACAAAAATACACAAAAATATTTAAAATTTAAATTTACCGTATTGTATTTGCATTTTGTATATTTATTTTAATACAAATTTAAATATTTTATGTGTATTTTGGTATATATAATTTTATAAAAAATGCTTATTTTATAGGTATTTTGCATCTTAGTTTTCATACAAATGTACATTATTTTATTAATATTCTGTCTATATATTTTGATACGATTTTATATTATACTATTTGTGTTTGGTATATATTTTTTTATACATATTTTCATTATTTAATGTGTATTTTTTATATATATTTAATACAAATTAACGTTATTTTAAGTGTATTTGTTTATATAATCTAATTCAAATTTACATTATTTTAAGTGTATTTTGTATATGTATTTAAATACAAACTTACCTAATTTTATGTGTATTTTGTATATTTATTTTCATACAAATTTAAATTATTTTTGTGTTTTTTTGTATAAACATATAGAGTAAATTTCTATGATAATATATATTCAAAATACATATAAAATTATGTAAATAAGTAAAAAAATATATATATATCAAATACACCTAAAAAAATAAAATTCGTATCAAAATAAATAAACAAAATTCCGAGAAAAGAACGTATATTTGTAGGAAAATAAATATACAAAATACACATAAAATTACGAAAATTTGAATAAAAATATATACAAAAAAACAAAAAAATAGAATTCAATTTGTAAGAAAATAGATATACAAAATACACATATAATTAGTTAAATTTGTATTTAAATACATGTACAAAATACACATAAAATAATGTAAATTTGTATGAAATGAAAATAAATTCACATAAAATAACATACATTTGTATAAAATAGATATACAAAATATGCATAGAATAATGTAAAATCGTATCAAAATAAATACACAGAATATCAATAAAATAATGTAATTTTGTATGAAAATAAAGATGCAAAATACCCATAAAATAAAGCATATTTTTTTAAAAATACTTATACAAAAAAACACATAGAATAATTAAGTGTGTATTAAAATTATTATACAAAATGCACGTACAATAAGGTAAATTTGTATTGAAAAATTATACAAAATGCACATAAAAGTGTAAATTTGTTTCAAAATATATATACGAATACACAAAAAATAACGTAGATTTCTATAGAAATATATATACAAAATACACATGAAATGATGTAAATACGTATAAAAATATATATATACAAAATACACATTAAATAATTTAAGTTCTCGTCAAAATAAATAAACAAAATATCAATAAAAGAATGTGTATTTGTATGAAAATAGATATACAAAATACTCATAAAATAACCTAAGTTTGTATAAAACTATATACAAAAATATACAAAAATAATTTAAATTTGTATGAAAATAAATATACAAAATACACATAAAATTAGGTAAATTTGTAATGAAATACATATACAAAATACACATAAAATAATGGAAATTTGAATGAAAATATATAAACATGTACACTTAAAATAACGTAAATTTGTATCAAATATATATACAAAATACACATTAAATACTGTAAATATGTATAAAAAAATATATACAAAACACAAATAGAATAATGAAAAATCGTATCAACAATAAATTCACAGAATATTAATAAAATAATGTAAATTTGTATAAAAATAAAGATGCAAAATAGGCATAAAATAACGCATTTTTTATAAAAATATATATACCAAAAAACACATAAAATATTAAAATTTGTATTAAAATAAATATAAAAAATGCACATACTATAAGGTAAATTTGTATTGAAATATATATACAAAATACATATAAAACAATGTAAATTTGTTTCAAAATATATATACGAATACACATAAAATAACGTAGATTTCTATAAAAATATATACACATAAAATGAAGTAAATACGTATAAAAAAATTAATACAAATAATACATAAAAATCGTATCAAAATAAATAAACAAAATACCAGTAAAAGAATGTGTATTTGTATAAATATAAATATACAATATACACATAAAATATCGTAAATTTGTATAAAACTATATACAAAAATACACAGAAGTAATTAAATTTGTATGAAAATATATATACAATATACAACTAAAATGAGCTAAATTTGATTTGAAATGTACATACAAAATACATAAAATAATGTAAATCTGTATCAAAATATTTATACAAATACATATAATAACGTAGATTTGTTTAAAAATATATAAACAAAATACACATTAAGTAATGTAAATACGTATAAAAAATATGTACAAAATACACATATAATCATGTAATTCGTATCAAAATAAATAAACAAAATAGCAATAAAATAATGTAAATTTGTATGAGAAAACATATACAAACAACGCAAATTTCTATAAAAATATATGTACAAAAATGCACATAAAATAAAGTAAATTTATAAAAAAATATATATACAAAACACACACTAAATAATGTAAATGCGTACATAAAATAACCTAAATTTGTGTAAAACTATATACAAAAATACACAAAAATAATTTAAATTTGTTTGAAAAGAAATATACAAAACACACATAAAACTAGGTAAATTTGTATTGAAATACATATACAAAATACACATCAAATAATGTAAATTTGAATGAAAATATATAAACAAATACACTTAAAATAACGTAAATTTGTATAAAATATATATGCAAGATACACATTAAATAATGTAAATGTGTATAAAAAAATATATACAAAAAACAAATAGAATAATGTAAAATCGTATCAAAATAAATACACAAAATATCAATAAAATAATGTAAATTTGTATGAAAATAAAGATGCAAAATTCCCAAAAATTATCGCATTTTTTATAAAAATATATTTACCAAAATACACATAAAATATTTAAATTTGTATTGAAATAAATATACAAAATGCATATACAGTAAGGTAAATTTGTATTGAAAGAGATATTCAAAAATACATATAAAACAATGTGAATTTGTTTCAAAATATATATACGAATACACATAAAATAAAGTAGATTTCTATAGAAATATATATACAAAATACATATGAAATTATGTAAATACGTATAAAAATATATATACAAAATACATATCAAATAATGTAAATTCGTGCCAAAATAAATAAACAAAATATCATGAAAAGAATGTGTATTTGTATGAAAATAGATAATAGATAATAAATTTGTATAAAATATTTATGCAAGATACACATTAAATAATGTAAATATGTATAAAAAAAAGTATATACAAAAAACAAATAGAATAACGTAACATCGTATCAAAATAAATACACCGAATATTAATAAAATAATGTAAATTTGTATGAAAATAAAGATGCAAAATTCCCATCAAATAGCGCATTTCTTATAAAAATAAATATACCAAAATACACATAAAATTTTTAAATTTGCATTGAAATAAATATACAAAATGCACATAAAATAAAGTAAATTTATATTGAAAGAGATATGCAAAAATATATAAAACAATGTAAATTTGTTTCAAAATATATATACGAATACAAATAAAAAAACGTAGATTTCTATAAAAATATATATACAAAATACACATAAAATTAAGTAAATACGTATAAAAAAAGGTATACAAAATACACATAAAATAATGTAATTTCGAATTAAAATAAATGTAAATTTGAAAGAAAATATAAAAACAAATACACTTAAAATAACGTAAATTTGTTTAAAATATATATGCAAGATACACATTAAATAATGTAAATGTGTATAAAAAAATATATACAAAAAACAAATAGAATAATGTAAAATCGTATCAAAATAAATACACAGAATATCAATAAAATAATGTAAATTTGTATGAAAATAAAGATGCAAAATTCCCAAAAATTATCGCGTTTTTATAAAAATATATTTACCAAAATACACATAAAATATTTAAGTTTGTATTGAAATAAATATACAAAATGCATATACAGTAAGGTAAATTTGTATTGAAAAAGATATTCAAAAATACATATAAAACAATGTAAATTTGTTTCAAAATATATATACGAATACACATAAAATAAAGTAGATTTCTATAGAAATATATATACAAATACATTTGAAATTATGTAAATACGTATAAAAATATATATACAAAATACATATCAAATAATGTAAATTCGTGTGAAAATAAATAAACAAAATATCATGAAAAGAATGTGTATTTGTATGAAAATAGATAATAGATAATAAATTTGTATAAAATATATGTGCAAGATACACATTAAATAATGTAAATATGTATAAAAAAGTATATACAAAAAACAAATAGAATAATGTAACATCGTATCAAAATAAATACACCGAATATTAATAAAATAATGTAAATTTGTATGAAAATATAGATGCAAAATTCCCATAAAACAGCGCATTTCTTATAAAAATATACATACCAAAATACACATAAAATATTTAAATTTGCATTGAAATAAATATACAAAATGCACATACAATAAGGTAAATTTGTATTGAAAGAGATATGCAAAAATACATATAAAACAATGTAAATTTGTTTCAAATTACGAATACACATAAAATAACGTAGATTTCTATAAAAATATATATACAAAATACACAAAAAATTAAGTAAATACGTATAAAAATAGATATACAAAATACACATAGAATAATGTAAAAATTGTTTAAAAAAAAACAATATACATAAAATAATGTAAATCTGTATCAAAATATTTATACAAATACATATAATAACGTAGATTTGTTTAAAAATATATAAACAAAATACACATTAAGTAATGTAAATACGTATAAAAAATATGTACAAAATACACATATAATCATGTAATTCGTATCAAAATAAATACACAAAATAGCAATAAAATAATGAATACAAAATACACATAAAAATCGTATCAAAATAAATAAACAAAATACCAATAAAAGAAAGTGTATTTGTATAAATATAAATATACAAAATGCACATAAAATATCGTAAATTTATATAAAACTATATATAAAAATACACAGGAGTTATTAAATTTGTATGAAAATATATATACAAAATAAAGCTAAAATAAGCTAAATTTGAATTGAAATGTACATACAAAATACATAAAATAATGTAAATCTGTATCAAAATACATATAATAACGTAGATTTGTTTAAAAATATATAAACAAAATACACATTAAGTAATGTAAATACGTATAAAAAATATGTACAAAATACACATATAATCATGTAATTCGTATCAAAATAAATAAACAAAATAGCAATAAAATAATGTAAATTTGTTTGAGAAAATATATACAAATAACGCAAATTTCTATAAAAATATATGTACAAAAATGCACATAAAATAAAGTAAATTTGCATAAAAATATACATACAAAACACACACTAAATAATGTAAATGCGTACATAAAATAACCTAAATTTGTATAAAACTATATACAAAAATACACGAAAATAATTTAAATTTGTTTGAAAAGAAATATACAAAATACACATAAAATTAGGTAAATTTGTATTGAAATACATATACAAAATACACATCAAATAATGTAAATTTGAATGAAAATTTATAAACAAATACACTTAAAATAACTTAAATTTGTATAAAATATAAATGCAAGATACACATTAAATAATGTAAATGTGTATTAAAAAATATATACAAAAAACATATCAAATAATGTAAATTCGTGTCAAAATAAATAAACAAAATATCATGAAAAGAATGTGTATTTGTATGAAAATAGATAATAGATAATAAATTTGCATAAAATATATATGCAAGATACACATTAAAGAATGTAAATATGTATAAAAAAGTATATACAAAAAACAAATAGAATAATGTAAAATCGTATCAAAATAAATGCACCGAATATTAATAAAATAATGTAAATTTGTATGAAAATAAAGATGCAAAATTCCCATCAAATAGCGCATTTCTTATAAAAATATATATACCAAAATACACATAAAATATTTAAATTTGTATTGAAATAAATATACAAAATGCACATACAATAAGGTAAACTTGTATTGAAAGAGATATGCAAAAATACATATAAAACAATGTAAATTTATTTCAAAATATATATACGAATACACATAAAATAACGTAGATTTCTATAAAAATATATATACAAAATACACATAAAATTAAGTAAATACGTATAAAAAAAAGTATACAAAATACACATAAAATAATATAAACTCGAAGCAAAATAAATAAACAAAATACCAATAAAAGAATGTGTATTTATAAATATAAATATACAAAATACACATACAAAATAAACATAAAATAAGGTAAATTTGTAATGATATATATGTACAAAATACACATAAAATAATGTAAATTTATATGAAAATATATATACAAATACACATAAAATACCATGAATTTGTATAAAAATATATATTCAAAATAAATATTAAATAATGTAAATGCGTATAAAAATATATATACAAAGTACATATATAATAATGTAAATTCGTATCAATATAAATCAACAAAACACAAATAAAATAATATATATTTGAATGAAAATAGATTTACAAAATACACATAACATAACTAAAATTTTATTAAAATATATACAAAAATACATAGAAATAATTTGAGTTTGTATGAATATAGATATACAAAATACACATAAAACTAGGTAAATTTCTTTTGAAATATATATACAAAATACCCATAAATTATTGTAAATTTGTGTCAAAATATATAAACAAATACACATAAAATAACGTAAATTTGTATGAAAATAATATACAAAATACACATAGAATAATGTCAAATCGTATCGATATGAATGAGCAGATTATCAATAAAATAATGTAAATTTGTATATATAAAGATGCAAAATACCCATGAAATAAAGCATATTTTTATAAAAATACATATACAAAAATACACATAGAATAATTAAATTTGTATTGATATTAATATACAAAATGCATATACAATAAAGTAAATTTGTATTGAAAAAAATATGCAAAATACACATAAAAGTGTAATTTTTTTTCAAAATCTATATAAGAATACACATAAAATAACGTAGATTTCTATAGAAATATATATACAAAATACACATGAAATGATGTAAATACGTATAAAAATATATATACAAAATACACATTAAATAATGTAAATTCGCGTCAAAATAAGTAAACAAACTATCAATAAAAGAATGTGTATTTGTATGAAAATAGATATACAAAATACACATAAAATAACCTAAAATTGTATAAAACATTTTATATATGTATAAAAATATATTATATTATATATATTTTTATTGAAATTTGCGATATTTATGTGTATTTTGTGTATGTTTTCTCATACAAATTTACATTATTTTATTGGTATTTTGTTTATTTATTTTGATACGAGTTTACATTATTTTATATGTACTTTGTATATATATTTTTATACGCATTTACATTATTT
Source organism: Eriocheir sinensis (assembly GCF_024679095.1). NCBI lineage: Eukaryota > Metazoa > Arthropoda > Malacostraca > Decapoda > Varunidae > Eriocheir > Eriocheir sinensis. The sequence continues at coordinate 11,807,187 of NC_066565.1, read as the reverse complement.
GATATTTATTTTGAATATATATTTTTATACAAATTCATGGTATTTTATGTGCATTTGTATATATATTTTCATATAAATTTACATTATTTTATGTGTATTTTGTACATATATTTCATTACAAATTTACCTTATTTTATGTTTATTTTGTATATTTATTCCATTTAATATTAAATTATTTATGTGTATATTTGTATTTGTATTTAGGTTATTTTATGTGTATTTTCTATATATATTTTCATCCAAAAAATTACATTATTTTATTGGTATTTTGTTAATTTAATTCGATAAAAGTTTAGATTATTTCATAGGTATTTTGTATGCATATTTTTATACGCATTTACATTATTTAATGTGTGTTTTGTATATATATTTTTATGCAAATTTATTTTATTTTATGTGCATTTTTGTACCATGTGCATGTAAATATGTAAAATAAAATACATACAAAATAGACATACAATAATGTAAAATCGTATCAAAATAAATACACAGAATATTCAATAAAATAATGTAAATTTGTATGAAAATAAAGATCCAAAATACCCATAAAAAAGCATATTTTTATAAAAATATGTATAAAAAACACACATCAAATAATTAAATTTGTATTAAAATAAATATACAAAATGCACGTACAATATGGTAAATTTGTATTGAAATAGATATGCAAAACACACATAAAACAATGTAAATTTATTTCAAAATATAAATACGAATACTCATAAAAAAACGTAAATTTCTATAAAAATATATATAAAAAATACATCCAAAAATACACAAAAATAATTTAAATTTGTATGAAAATAAACATACAAAATAAACATAAAATTAGGTAAATTTGTATTGAAATTCATATACAAAATACACATAAAATAATGAAAATTTTAATAAAAATATATAAAAAATACACTTTAAATAACGTAAATTTGTATAAAATATCTATACAAAATACACATTAAATAATGCAATATGTAAGAAAAAAATATATACAAAACACAAGTAGAATAGTATAAAATCGTATCAAAATAAATACACAGAATATTAATAAAATAATGTAAATTTAAATGAAAATAATAATATACACGAATACACAAAATAACATAGATTTTTATAAATAAATATATATATATATATATATATATATATATATATATATATATATATCTATATATATATATATATATATATATATATATATATATATATATATACAAAATACAGATAAAAAGAATTAAATAAGTATAAAAAAATGTATAGAAAATACACATAAAACAATGTAAATTTGTATCAAAATAGATAAACACAATACCAATAAAAGAATGAGTATTTGTATAAATAAAAATATACAAAATACACATAAATAACATAAATTTGTATAAAACTTTATACAAAAATACTGAAAAGTAATTATATTTGTATGAAAGTAGATATACAAAATACACTTAAAATAAGCTAAATTTGAATTGAAATATATATACAAAATACATGAAATAATGTAAATATGTATCAAACTATTTATACAAATACACATATAATAACGTAAATTTGTATAAAAATATATAAACAAAATACACATTAAATAATGTAAATACGTATAAAAGATATTTACAAAATACACATATAATAATGTAATTTGTATCAAAATAAATAAACAAAATACCAATAAAATAATGTAAATTTGTATGAGAAAACATATACAAAATACACATAAAAGAACGGAGATTTCTATAAAAATATATGTACAAAAATGCACATAAAATAAAGTAAATTTGCATAAAATTATATATACAAAAGACACATTAAATAATGTAAATGCGTATAAAAATATGTATACAAAATACCTATGAAATCTAAATTCTTGTCGAATTAAATTAACAAAATACCAATAAAATAATGTAATTTTTGGATGGAAATATATATAGAAAATACACATAAAATAACCGAAATACAAATACAAATATACACATAAAATAATTTAATATTAAATGAAATAAATATAGAAAATAAACATAAAATAAGGTAAATTTGTAATGAAGTATATATACATAATACACATAAAATAATGTAAATTTATATGAAAATATATATACAAATACACATAAAATACCATGAATTTGTATAAAAATAAATATTCAAAATAAATATTAAATAGTGTAAATGCGTATAAAAATATATATACAAAGTACATATAAAATAATGTAAATTCGTATCAAAATAAATCAACAAAATACCAATAAAATAATATATATTTGAATGAAAAGAAATTAATAAAATACACATAACATAACTAGAATTTTGTCTTAAAATATTTACAAAAATACATAGAAATAATTTGAATTTGTATGAAAATAGATATACAAGATACGCGTAGAACTAGGTAAATTTTTTTAAAAATATATATACAAAATACCCATAAAATATTGTAAATTTGTGTCAAAATATATTAACAAATACACATAAAATAATGTAAATTTGTATGAAAATAATTTACAAAATACACATAGAATAAAGTCAAATCGTATCAAAATGAATGAGCAGAATATCAATAAAATAATGTAAATTTGTATGAAAATAAAGATGCAAAATACCCATGAAATAAAGGATATTTTTATAAAACTACATATACACAATTAAATAATGTTAATTCGCGTCAAAATAAATAAACAAAATATCAATACAAGAATGTGTATTTATATGAAAATAGATATACAAAATACACATGAAATAACATAAATTTGTATAAAACTATATACAAAAATACACAAAAATAATATAAATTTGTATGAAAATAAATATACAAAATACACATAAAATTGGGTAAATTTGTATTTAAATACATATACAAAATACACTTAAAATAATGTAAATTTGAATGAAAATATATAAGCAAATACACTTAAAATAACGTAAAATTGTATAAAATATATATACAAAATACACATTAAATAATGTAAATATATATAAAAAAATATATACAAAACACAAATAGAATAATGTAAAATCGTATCAAAATAAATACACAGAATGTTAATAAAATAATGTAGATTTGTATGAAAATTAAGATGCAAAATACCCATAGAATACGCATTTTTTATATAAAAATATACATACCAAAATACACATAAAATAATTAAATTTGTATTAAAATAAATTTACAAAATGCACATACAATAAGGTAAATCTGTATTTAAATAGATATGCAAAATACATATAAACAATGTAAATTTGTTTCAAAATATATATACGAATACATATAAAATAAGGTAGATTTCTATAAAAATATATATACAAAATACACATAAAATTAAGTAAATACGTATAAAAAAAGTATACAAAATACACATAAAATAATGTAAATTCGTATCAAAATAAATAAACAAAATACCTATACAAGAATGTGTATTTGTATAAATTTGTATAAAAATACTCATTAAATAACGTAAATTTGTATAAAACTATACACAAAAATACACAAATGTAACTATATTTGTATGAAAATGGATATACACATAAAATAAGCTAAATTTGAATTGAAATATATATATATATATATATATATATATATATATATATATATATATATATATATATATATATATATATATATATATATATATATATATATATATATATATATATATATATATATATATATATATATATATATATATATATATATATATATATATATATATATATATATATATATATATATATATATATATATATACAAAGTACATAAAATAATGTAAATTTGTATCAAAATATTTATAAAAATACAAATATAATAAAGTGGATTTGTATAAAAATATATAAACAAAATACTCATTAAATAATGTAAATACGTATAAGAAATTTGTACAAAATACACATATAATAATGTAATTCGTATCAAAATAAATAAACAAAATACCAATAAAATAATGTAAATTTGTATGAGAAAACATATACAAAATACACATAAAATAACGCAAATTTTTATAAAAATATATGTACAAAAATGCACATAAAATAAAGTAAATTTGCATAAAAATATATACAAAACACACATTAAATAATGTACATGCGTATAAAAATATGTATACAAAATACCAATTAAATAATCTAAATTCGTATCGAATCAAATTAGCAAAATACCAAAAAAATAATGGAATTTTGGATGAAAATATATATAGAAAATGCACATAAAATAACCTAAATACAAATACAAATATACACATAAAATAATTTAAAATTGAATGAAATAAATATACAAAATAAACATAAATAAGGAAAATTTGTAATGAAATATATGTACAAAATACACATAAAATAATATAAATTTGTATGAAAATATATATACAAATACACATAAAATAACATGAATTAGTATAAAAATATATATTCAAAATAAACATTAAATAATGTATAAATATATATATATATATATATATATATATATATATATATATATATATATATATATATATATATATATATATAGATATATATATATATATATATACAAAGTACATATAAAATAATGTAAATTCTTATCAAAATAAATCAACAAAATACCAATAAAATAATATATATTTAAATGAAAATAAATTTACAAAATAAACATAACATAAGTAAAATTTGCATAAAAATATATAAAAAATACCCAGAAATAATTTCAATTTGTATGAAAATAGATATACAAAATACACATAAAACTAGGTAAATTTCTTTTGAAATATATATATATATAAAATACCCATAACATATTGTAAATTTGTGTCAACATATATCATCAAATACACGTAACGTAACGTAACGTAACGAAACGTAAATTTGTATAAAATATATATACAAAATACACATTAAATTAAGGAAAAATGTATAAAAAAATATATACAAAATACACATAGAATTATGTAAAATCGTATCAAAATAAATGACCAGAATATCAATTAAATAATGTAAATTTCTATGAAAAAAAAGATGCAAAATACCCATAAAATAACGCATATTTGTATAAAAATATATATACAAAAATACACATGAAATAAGTAAATTTGTATTAAAATAAAAATACAAAATACACATAAAATAAGTTAAATTTGTATTGAAATAGATATGCAAAATACACATAAAATGATGTAAATACGTATAAAAATATATATACAAAATACACCTTAAATAAGGTAAATTCGTATCAAATTCAATAAACTAAATTTCAATAAAAGAATGTATATATGTAGGAAAATCAATATACAAAATAATATATAAAAAACCTAAAATTTGTATTAAAATACATACAAAAAAACACAAAAATAAATTCAAATTGTGTGAAAATAGATATACAAAATCCACAAAAAATAAGGTAAATTTGTATTGAAATACATATACAAAATACACATAAAATAGTGTAAATTTGTATGAAAATATATAAACAAATAGACATAGAGTAACGTATGCTTGTATAAAATATATATAGAAAATGCACATTAAATAATGTAAATATGTAAAATAGAATATATACAAAATACACATAGAGCAATGTAAAATCGTATCAAAATAAATACACAGAATATCAATCAAATAATGTGAATTTGTATGAAAATAAAGATGCAAAATACCCATTAAAAAAAAACATATTTTTATAAAAACCTATATACAAAAATACACACCAAATAATTAAATTTGTATTAAAATAAAAATAGAAAATGCACATACAATATGATAAATTTATATTGAAATAGATATGAAAAAAACATACATCAAACAATGTAAATTTGTTTCAAATTATATATACGAATACACATGAAAAAACGTAAATTTCTATAAAAATACAAATAAAAAATACACATAAAATGATATAAATACGTATAAAAATATATATACAAAATACACATAAAATAATGTAAATTCGTACCAAAATAAATAAACAAAATACCAATAGAAGAATGTGAGTTTGCATGAAAATGAATATACAAAATAAACATAAAATAACGTAGATTTGTATAAAACTATATACAAAAATACACAAAAGTCATTTAAATTTGTATGAAAATAGATATACAAAATAAACATAAAAAAACTAAATTTGTATTGAAATATATAAACAAAATACATAAAATAATGTAAATTTGTATCAAAATATTTTAACAGATGCGCATAAAATAACGTAAATTTGTTTTAAAATATACAAAATACACATTAAATAATGTAAATATGTATAAAAAAATATATACAAAACACAAATAGAATAAGGTAAAATCGTATCAAAATAAATACACAGAATATTAATAAAACAATGTAAATTTGTATGAAAATAAAGATGCAAAATACATATTAAATAACGCATTTTTTATAAAAAATATATATACCAAAATACACATCAAATATTTAAATTTGTATTACAATAAATATACAAAATGCACATACAATAAGGTAAATTTGTATTGAAATAGATATGCAAAATACATATAAAACAATGTAAATTTGTTTCAAAATATATATAAGAATACACATAAAATAACGCAGATTTCTATAAAAATATATATACAAAATACACATAAAATGAAGTAAATACGTATAAGAAAATGTATACAAAATTCAAATAAAATAATGTAAATTCGTATCAAAATAAATGAAAAAATACCAATAAAAGAATGTGTATTTGTATAAATATAAATATACAAAATACACATAAAATAACGTAAATTTGTATAAAACTATTTACAAAAATACACAGAAGTAATTAAATTCGTATGAAAATAGATATACAAAATACATACAAAATAAGCTCAATTTCAATTGAAATATATGTAACAAATACATAAAATAAAGTAAATTTGTATCAAAATATTTTTACAAATACCTATATCATTACGTAAATTTTATATAGAAATATATAAACAAAATACACATTAAATAATGTAAATACGTATAAAAAAATATGTACAAAATACACATATAATCATGTAATTCGTATCAAAATAAATAAACAAAGTACCAATAAAATAATGTAAATTTTTATGAGAAAAACATATACAAAATACACATAAAATAACGCAAATTTCTATTAAAATATATGTAAAAAATGCACATAAAATAAATTTGCATTAAAAAATATATACAAAACACACATTACATAATGTAAATGAGTATAAACATATGTATACAAAATACCTATGAAATAATCTAAACTCGTATCGAATTAAATTAAGAAAATAAGAATAAAATAATGTAATTTTGGATGAAAATATTTATAGAAAATACATATAAAATAACCTAAATACAAATACAAATATACACATAAAATAATTTAAAATTGAATGAAATAAATATACAAAATAAATATAAAATAAGGTAAATTTGTAATGAAATATATGTAAAAATACACATTAAATAATATAAATTTGTATGAAAATATATATACAAATACACATAAAATAACATGAATTTGTATAAAATTTGTATCAAAATATATACGAATACACACAATAAAATAACGTAAATTTTATTGGAAATGTATATACAAAATACACATAAAGTAATTTAAATACGTAGAAAAATATATATACAAAATACACATAAAATAATGTAAATTCGTATAAAAATAAATAAACAAAATTCCAATAAAAGAATGTATAGTTGTAGGAAAATATATATACAAAATACACATAAAATAATGTAAATATGTTTAAAAATATATATACAAAATACACATAGAATAATGTAAAATCGTATCAAAATAAATAAACAGAATATCAATAAAATAATGTAAATTTGTATGAAAATAAAGATGCAAAATACCCATATAATAACGCATATTTGTTGAAAAACATATATACAAAAATACATATAAAATAAATAAAATTATTAAAATAAATATACAAAAGGCACATATAATAAAGAAAATTTGTATTGAAATACATATGCAAAATACACATAAAATAATGTAAATTTGAAGGAAAATAAAGATGCAAAATTCCCATAAAATAGCGCATTTTTTATAAAAATATATATACCAAAATACACATAAAATATTTAAATTTGTATTGAAATAAATATACAAAATGCACATACAATAAGGTAAATTTGTATTGAAAGAGATATACAAAAATAAACATAAAACAAAGTAAATTTGTTTCAAAATATGTATACGAATACACATAAAATAACGTAGATTTCTATAAAAATATATATACAAAATACATATAAAATTAAGTAAATACGTATAAAAAAATGTGTACAAAATACACATAAAATAATGTAAATTCGAATCAAAATAAATAAAAAAATACCAATAAAAGAATGTGTATTTGTATAAATATAAATATACAAAATACACATAAAATAACGTAAATTTGTATAAAACTATATACAAAAATACACAAAAGTAATTAAATTTGTATGAAAATAGATATACAAAATACACATAAAATAAGCTAAATTTGATTTGAAATATATATACAAAATACATAAAATAATGTAAATTTGTATCAAAATATCTATACAAATACACATATAATAACGTAGATTTGTATAAAAATATATAAACAAAATAGTCATTAAATACTTTAAATACGTATAGAAAAATATGTACAAAATACACATATAATAATGTAATTCGTATCAAAATAAATAAACAAAATACCAATAAATTAATGTAAATTTGTATGAGAAAACATATACAAAAGACACATAAAATAACGCAAATTTCTATGAAAATATATGTACAAAAATGCACGTAAAATAAAGTAAATTTGCATAAAAATATATATACAAAACACACATTAAATAATGTAAATGCGTATGAAAATATGTATACAAAATACCTATGAAATAATCTAAATTCGTATCGAATTAAATTAACAAAATACCAATAAAATAATATAATTATGGATGAAAATATATATAGAAAATACACATAAAATAACGTAAATACAAATATAAATATTCACATAAAATAATTTAAAATTGAATGAAATATATATATATATATATATATATATATATATATATATATATATATATATATATATATATATATATATATATATATATATATAAATAAATATGGTAAATTTATAATGAAATATATACAAAATACACATAAAACAATATCAATTTGTATGAAAATATATATACAAATACATAAATATATATATATATATATATATATATATATATATATATATATATATATATATATATATATATATATATATATATATATATATATATATATATATATATATATATATATATATATATATATATATAAAATAATGTAAATTCGTATCAAAATTAATCAACAAAATACCATTAAAATAGAATATATTTGAATGAAAATAAATTTACAAAATACACATAACATAACTAAAATTTGTTTTAAAATATACCCAAAAATACCCAGAAATAATTTGAATATATATGAAAATAGATATACAAAATACACATAAAACTAGGTAAATTTCTTTTGAAATATATATAAAATACCCATAAAATATTTTAAATTTGAGTCAAAATATTTTAACAAATACCCATAAAATAATGTAAATTTGTATAAAATATATACACAAAATACACATTAAATAATGGAAAAATGCATAAAAAATATATACAAAATACACTTAGAATAATGGAAAATCGTATCAGAATAAATGAGCAGAATATTAATAAAATAATGTAAATTTCTATGAAAATAAAGATGCAAAATACCCATAAAATAACGGATATTTGTATAAAAATATATATACAAAATTACACATAAAATAATTAAATTTATATTAAAATAAATATACAAAATGCACGTACAATAAGGTAAATTTGTATTGAAATAGATATGCAAAATACACATCAAATAATGTAGATTTGTATTAAAATATATATACGAAAACACATAAAATAAAGTAAATTTCTATGAAAATATATATACAAAATACACATAAAATGATGTAAATACGTATAAAAATATATATACAAAATACACCTAAAATAAAGTAAACTCGTCTCTAATTCAATAAACTAAATTTCAATAAAAGAATGTATATTTTAGGTATTTTGTATACATATTTTTATACGCATTATTTAATGTGTGTTTTGTATATATATTTTTAAGCAGATTTACTTTATTTTATGTGCATTTTCGTATATATATTTTTAAAGTAATTTGCGTTATTTTATGTGTATTTTGTATATATTTTCTCATACAAATTTACATTATTTTATTGGTATTTTGTTTATCTATTTTGATACTAATTACATGATTATATGTGTATTTTGTACATAATTTTTATACGGATTTACATTATTTAATGTGTATTTTGTTTACATATTTTTATTCAAATTTACGTAATTATATGTGTATTAGTATAAATATTTTGATACAAATTTACATTATTTTATGTATTTTGTATATATATTTCTATTCAAATTTAGCTTATTTTATGTGTATTTTGTATATCTATTTTCTTACAAATTTAATTACTTTTTTTTATATTTTGTATATAGTTTTATAGAAATTTACGTTATTTTATGTGTATTTTGTATATTTATATTTATGCAAATACACATTCTTTTATCGGTATTTTGTTTATTTAATTTGATAAGAATTTACTTCATTTTATATGTATTTTGTATACATATTTTTATAGAAATCTACGTTATTTTATGTGTATTCGTATATATATTTTGAAGAAAATTTACATTGTTTTATATGTATTTTGCATATCTATTTCAATACAAATTTACCTTATTTTGCATTTTGTATATTTATTTTAATACATATATATATTTTTTTATATATATTTACATTATTTAATGTGTGTTTTGAATATATTTATTTTATACAAATTTACTTATTTTAAGTGTATTTGTTTATATATTTTCATTCAAATTTAATTATTATTTTATGTGTATTTTTTAATGTATTTGAACACGAATTTACCTAATTTTATGTGTATATTGTATATTTATTTTCATACAAATTTAATTTATTTTTTGTGTGTATTTTTGTATATAGTTTTATACAAATTTAGGTTATTTTATGTGTATTTTATATATCTATTTTCATACAAATACACATTCTTTTCATGATATTTTGTTTATTTATTTTTACACGAATTTACATTATTTAATGTGTATTTTGTATATATATTTTTATACGTATTTAAAGCATTTCATGTGTATTTTGTATATAAATTTCTATAGAAATCCACGTTATTTTATGTGTATTCGTATATATATTTTGAAACAAATTTACATTGTTTTATGTGTATTTTGCATATTTTTTCAATACAAATTTATCTTATTGTATGTGCATTTTGTATATTAATTTTATTACAAATTTGATTATTCTATGTGTATTTTTGTATATGTTTTTTTATAAAAATATAATTTATTTTATGAGTATTTAGCATCTTTATTTTCATACAAATTTACATTATTTTATTGATATTCTGTGTATTTATTTTGATACGATTTTACATTATTCTATGTGTATTTTGTATGTATATTTTATAAAAATGTTCGTTATTTTATGTGTATTTGTTTTCATTTCATACAAATTTACATTATTTTATGTGTATTTTGTACATTATTTAAATACAAACTTAACTAGTTATATGTGTATTTTGTATATCTATTTTCATACAAATTGAGACTATTTTTGTGTATTTTTGTATATTTTTTTATACAAATTTTCGTTATTTTATGTGTATTTTGTATATTTATTTTCCTACAAATATACGTTCTTTTATCTGAATTTTGTTTATTTATTTTTATACGAATTTACATTATTATAGGTGTATTTGGTATATATATTTCTATACTTATTTACATCATTTATATGTATTTTGTATGTATATTTTCATAGAAATCTACTCTGGTTTATATGCATTCACATATATATTTTAATACAAATTTACATTATTGATGTGTATTTTGCATATCTATTTAAATATAAATTTACTTTATTGAATGTGCATTTTGTATATTTATTTTAATACAAATTTAATTATTTTATGTGTTTTTTTGTATGTATATTTTTATACAAATATGCGTTATTATATGGGTATTTTGCATCTTTATTTTCTTAGAAATTTACATTATTTTATTGATATTCTGTTCATTTATTTTGAAACGATTTTACATTATTCTATGTGTATTTTGAATATATATTTTCATACATATTTACATTATTTGATGTATATTTTGTATATATATTTTATGCAAATTTGCGTTATTTTATGCGTATTTGTTTATATATGTTTTCATACAATTCTACATTATTTGATGTGTATTTTTTATATGTATTTCAATTCAAATTTGCCTAATTTTATGTATAGTTTGCATATCTATTTTCAAAAAAAAAAAAATTATTTTTTGCACATTATTTTATGTGTATTTTGTAAATGTATTTCAATACAAATTTACCTAGTTTTATGTGTATTTTGTATATTTATTTTCATACAAATTTAAATTATTTTTTGTGTATTTTTGTATATAGTTTTATACAAATTTAGGTTTTTTATGTGTATTTTGTATATCTATTTTCATACAAATACACATTCTTTTATTGATATTTTGTTTATTTATTTTCATGCGAGTTTACATTATTTAATGTGTATTTTGAATATATATTTTTATACATATTTACATCATTTCATGTGTATTTTGTATATATATTTCTATAGAAATCTACGTTGATTTATGACTATTCGTATATAGATTTTGAAACAAATTTACATTGTTTTATGTGTATTTTGCATATTTTTTTAATACATATTTACCTTACTGTATATGCATTTTGTATTTTAATTTTAATTCAAATTTAATTATTCTATGTGTATTTCTGTATATGTATTTTTAAAAAAATATGCTTTATTTTATGGGTATTTTGCATCTTTATTTTCATACATATTTACATTATTTTATTGATATTCTGTGTATTTATTTTGATACGATTTTACATTATTCTATGTATATTTTGTATATATATTTTATACAAATGTACGTTATTTTATGTGTATTTGTTTTCATTTCATACAAATTTACATTATTTTATGAGTATTATGTACATGTATTTAAATACAAATTTAACTAATTATATGTGTATTTTGTATATCTATTTTCATACAAATTTAAATAATTTTTGTGTATTTTTGTATATATTTTTATATATTTTCGTTATTTTATGTGTATTTTGTATATTTATTTTCCTACAAATATACGTTCTTTTATCGGAATTTTGTTTATTTATTTTGATACGAATTTACATTATTTGAGGTATATTTGGTATATATATTTTTATACTTATTTACATAATTTTATATGTATTTTGTATGTATATTTTCATAAAAATTTACTCTATTTTATGAGTATTCGTATATATATTTTGATACAAATTTATATTATTGATGTGTATTTTGCATATCTATTTCAATACAAATTTACTTTATTGTATGTGCATTTTGAATATTTATTTTAAAACAAATTTAATTATTTAATTTGTATTTTTGTATATATATTTTTATACAAATATGCGTTATTATATGGGTATTTTGCATCTTTTTTTTCATACAAATATATATTATTTTATTGGTATTCTCTTTATTTATTTTGAAACGATTTTACATTATTCTAAGTGTATTTTGAATATATTTATATACATATTTACATTATTTAATGTATATTTTGTATATATATCTTATGCAAATTTAAGTTATTTTATGCGTATTTGTTTATATATTTTCATACAATTTTACATTATTTAATGTGTGTTTTGTATATGTATTTCAATTCAAATTTGCCTAATTTTATGTATAGTTTGCATATCTATTTTCAAACAAATTTAAATAATTTTTGTGTATTTTTGTATATATTTTTATACAAATTTTAGTTATTTTATTTGTATTTTGTATATATATTTTCCTACAAATATACATTCTTTCATTGTAATTTTGTTTATTTATTTTGATACGAATTTACATTATTTTATGTGTATTTTGTATATATATTTTTCTACGTATTTACATTATTTTATGTGGGTTTTGTATATATATTTTCATAAAAATTTACGTTATTTTATTTTGTGTATTCGTATATATTTTGATGCAAATTTAAATTATTTTATGTGTATTTAGCATATCAATTTCAATAAAATTTCTCCTTATTGTATGTGTATTTTGTATATTCATTTTAATACAAATTTAATTATTTTATGTGTATTTTTGTATATAAATTTTTTTTTAAATATGAGTAATTTTATGGGTATTTTGCATCTTTATTTTCATAAATTTTTACATTACTTTATTGATATTCTGTGTACATATAATTTTATAGAAATTTGCATTATTTTATGTGTATTTTGTATATATTATTTCATAGAAATATTGATACAATTTTACATTATTCTAGGTGTATTTTGTATATATTTTCCTTACATATTTACATTATTTAATGTATATTTTGTATATAATATATTTTTTATGCAGATTTACGTTATTTTGTTTGTTTGTTTATATATTTTGAAAAAAATGTACAATATTTTATTGGTATTTCGTATATACGTATATTTCAAAACAGATTTACCTAATTTTATGTTTATTTTGAATATCTATTTCCATACATATTTTTGTGTTTTTTTTGTATAGATTTTAATACAAATTTTAGTTATGTTATGTGTATTTTGTAGATTTAATTTCACACAAATGTATATAATTTTATTGGTATTTTGTTGTTGTTTTTTTATACGAATCTACATTGTTTTATGTGTAATTTGTATATATATTTTTATACGTATTTACATTATTTAATGTGTATTTTGTATATATATTTTTATACAAATTTATGTTATTTTACGTGTATTTGTATATATATTTTGATACAGATCTACATTATTTCATGTGTATTTTTGTATGTATATTTCATTATAAATTTGCCTTATTTTATGTTTATTTTTATATTTATTTTCATTCAAATTTAAATTATTTTATGGGTATATATTTATTTGTATTTACGTTATTTTATGTGTATTTTCTATATATATTTTCATTACAAATTACATTATTTTATCGGTATTTTGTTCATTATTTCGATTCGAATTTAGATTATTTCACGTGTATTTTCTATACATATTTTTATACGCATTTACATTATTTAATGTGTGTTTTGTATATATATTTTTTATACAATTTTACTTACTTTTATGTGCATATGTGTTTTTTTTTATACAAATTAACATAATTTTAAGTGTATTTTGTACTTATTTTACAACAAATTTGACTTATTTATGTGTATTTTTTTTTTCATGCAAATTTAAATTATTTTATGTGTATTTTTGTACATATATTTTTATAGAAATTTGCGTTATTTTATGCGTATTTTGTATATATTTTTTCATGGAAATTTACTTTTTTATTGGTATTTTGGTTACGTATTTTGATACGAGTTTACATTATTATATGTGTATTATATATATATATATATATATATATATATATATATATATATATATATATATATATATATATATATATATATATATATATATATATATATATATATATATATACAAAACAGTGTGAGTTACTTTAAATTTACATTGTTTGATGTGTGTTTTGCATATCTATTTCAATATAGATTTATCATATTGTATGTGCATTTTAAATATCTATTTTAATACAAATTTAATTATTTGATGTGTATTTTTGTATATATATTTTTATAAAAAATAATAACGGGTATTTTGCATTACATTATTTGATTGATATTCTGTGTATTTATTTTGATACGATTTTACATTGCTCTATGTGTATTTTGTATATATCTTATTTTACATATTTACATTATTTAATGTGCATTTTCTATATATATTTTATACAAACATTCGTTACTTTATGTCTATTTGTTTATATATTTTCATAAAAATTTACTTTATTTTATATGTATTTTGTATATGTATTTCAACACAAATTTACCTAATTATATGTGGATTTTGTATATCTATTTTCATACTTATTGAAATTATTTTTGTGTTTTTTTTGTATGTATTATAATACAAATTCTTGTTTTTTTATATATTATTTTGTATATTGATTTTCCTACATATATACATTCTTTTATTGAAATTTAGTTTATTGAATTTGTTACGAATTTACCTTATTTTAGGTGTATTTTATATATATATATTTTTATACGTATTTATATCATTTTTTTTATATATATATTTCCATAGAAATTTACGTTATTTTATGTGTTTTTGAATATATATTTTAATACAAATTTACATTATTTGATGTGTATTTTGCATATCTATTTCAATACAATGTTTATTTTGAACAGAATATCAATAAAATAAAATATATATACAAAAATACATATAAACAATAAAATTTGTATTAAAATAAATATACAAAATGCACATACAATATGGTATATTGTATTTGCATTTTGTATATTTATTTTAATACAAATTTTATTATTTATGTGTATTTTTATATATATATTTTTATACAAACATGCGTTATTTTATGGGTATTTTGCATCTTTATTTTCATAGAAATTTACATTATTTTATTGATATTCTGTTAATTTATTTTGATACGATTTTACATTATTCTATGTGTATTTTGTATATATTTTTTTATACATTTTTTCTTAATTTAATGTGTATTTTGTATATATATTTTATACAAATTTACGTTACGCTACGTTACTTTACGTTACGTGTATTTGTTGATATATGTTGACACAAATTTACAATATCCTATGGGTATTTTGTATATATATTTCAAAAGAAATTTACATAGTTTTATGTGTATTTTGTATATCTATTTTCATACATTTTCAAATTATTTATGGGTATTTTTGTATATATTTTAATACAAATTTTACTTATGTTATGTGTATTGTGTAAATTTATTTTCATTCAAATATATATTATTTTATTTCTTTTTTTTTATACGAATTTGCATTATTTTATATGTACTTTGTATATATATTTTTATAAATTATTTAATGTTTATTTTGAATACATATTTTTATAATAATTCATGTTATTTTATGTGTATTTGTATATATATTTTCATACAAATTTATATTATTTGATGTGTATTTTGTATATATATTTCATTACAAATTTACCTTATTATATGCTATTTTGTATATTTATTTCATTCAATTTTAAACTATTTTTTGTGTACATTTGTATTTGTATTTAGGGTATTTTATGTGTATTTTCTATATATATTTTCATCCAAAATTACATTATTTTATTGGTATTTTCTTAATTTAGTTCGATACGAATTTAGATTATTTTTTAGGTATTTTGTATACATATTTTAATACGCATGTACATTAGTTAATGAGTGTTTTTTATATATATTTTTATGCAAAATTATTTTATTTTATGTGCAATTTTGTTCATATATTTTTATAGAAATTTGCGTTATTTTATGTGTATTTTGTATATGTTTTCTCATACAAATTTACATTATTTTATTGGTATTTGGTTTATTTATTTTGATACGAGTTACATTATTATATGTGTATTTTGTACATATTTTTTTTACGTATTTACATTATTTAATGATTATTTTGTTTATATATTTTTATACAAATTTACTTTGTTAAATGTGTTATATATCTATTTTCAAACAAATACACATTCTTTTATTAATATTTTGTTTATTTATTTTGACGCGAATTTACATTATTTAATGTGTATTTTATATATATGTTTTTTTACGTATTTACATCATTTCATGTGTATTTTGTATATATATTTCTATAGAAATCTACGTTATTTTATGTGTATTCGTATATAGATTTTGAAACAAATTTACACTTTTATGAGTATTCTCCATATTTTTTCAATACAAATTTACCTTAATGTATATGCATTTTGTATATTAATTTTAATACAAATTTAATTATTCTATGTGTATTTTTGTATCTGTATTTTTTTTAAAATATGCTTTATTTTATGGGTATTTTGCATCTTTATTTTCATACAAATTTACATTATTTTATTGATATTCTGCTCATTCATTTTGATACGATTTGACATTATTCTATGTGTATTTTGCATATATTTTTCATATAAATTTACGTTATTTTATGTGTATTTGTTTATATATTTAGACAAAAATTTACAATATTTTAGGGGTATTTTGTATATATATTTCAAAAGAAATTTACCTAGTTTTATGTGTATTTTGTATGTCTATTTTCATACAAATTCAAATTATTTCTATGTATTTTTGTATATATTTTAATACAAATTTTAGTTATGTTATGTGTATTTGTAAATTTATTTTCATTCAAATATATACTATTTTATTAGTATTTTGTTGATTTATTTTGATACGAATTTACATTATTTTATATGTACTTTGTACATATATTTTTAAACGCATTTACATTATTTAATATTTATTTTGAATATATATTTTTATACAAATTCATGGTATTTCATGTGTATTTTTATATGTACTTTCATATAAATTTACATTATTTTATGTGTATTTTGTACATATATTTTATTACAAATTTACATTATTTTAAATTTATTTTGTATATTTTTTTCATTTAATATTAAATTATATTTGTGTTTGTGTTTAGGTTATTTTATGTGTATTTTCTATATATATTTTCATCCAAAAATTACTTTTTTTATTGGTATTTTGTTACGATAAGAATTTAGATTATTTCATAGGTATTTTGTATACATATTTTTATACGCATTTACATTATTTAATGTGTTTTCTATATATATTTTTATGCAAATATACTTTATTTTATGTGAATTTTTGTACATATATATTTATAGAAATTCTCGTTCTTTTATGTGAATTTATTATATGTTTTCTCATAAAAATTTACATTATTTTATTGGTATTTTTTTTTTATTTTGATACGAATTACATTATTATATGTGTATTGTGTACATATCTTTTATACGTATTTACATTATTTAATGTGTATTTTGTTTATATATTTTTATACAAATTTACGTTATTATATGTGTATTTGTATAAATAGTTTGATACAAATATACATTATTTTATGTATTTTGTAAATATATTTATATTCAAATTAGCTAATTTTAAGTATATTTTGTATATCTATTTTCATACAAATTTAATTACTTATGTGTATTTTTGTATAAAGTTTTATACAAATTTACGTTATTTTATGTGTATTTTGTATATTTTTATTTATACAAATACTCATTCTTTTATTGGTATTTTATTCATCTAATTTGATACCAATTTACATTATTTTATGTGTATTTTGTATACATTTTTTTATACGTATTTACTTCATTTTATGTGTATTTTGTATATATATTTTTATAGAAATCTACGTTATTTTGTGTATTCGTATACATATTTTGAAACAAATTTACATTGTTCTATATGTATTTTGTATATCTATTTGAATACAAATTTACCTTAATGAATGTGCATTTAGTATATTTATTATAATACAAATTTAAATATATTATGTGTATTGTGGTACATATATATTTTATAAAAAATGCGTTATTTTATGGGTATTTTGCATCTTTATTTTCATACAAATTTACATTATTTTATTAATATTCTGTGTATTTATTTTGAAATGATTTTACACTATTATATTTGTATTTTGTATATATTTTTTTCATACATATTTGCATTATTTAATGTGTATTTTGTATATATATTTTATACAAATTTACGTTACTTAAAGTGTATTTGTTTATATATTTTCATTCAAATTTACATTATTTTATGTGTATTTTGTATATGTATTACAATACAAATTTACATAATTTTATGTGTATTTTGTATATTTATTTTCATACAAATTTGAATTGTTTTTTGTTATTTTTGCATTTATTTTTTATATATATTTTTATAGAGATTTACTTTTTTTTTATGTGTATTCGTATATATATATTTTTTTAATAAATTTACATTGTTTTATGTGTGTTTTGCATATGTATTTCAATACAAATTTATCATATTGTATGTGCATTTTGTAAATTTATTTTAATACAAAACTAATTATTTGATCTGTGTTTTTGTATACATGTTTAAAAAAAAAAAAGGTTTTTTTTTATGGGTATTTTGCATCTTTATTTTCTTACAAATTTACATTATTTTATTGATATTCTGTGTATTTATTTTGATACGATTTTACATTATTCTATGTGTATTTTGTATGAATTTTATTTTACATATTTTCTTTATTTAATGTGCATTTTCTATATATATTTAATACAAATACATGTTACTTTATGTCTATTTGTTTATATATTTTCATACAAATTTACATTATTTTATGTGTATTTTGTATATGTATTTCAATACAAATTTACCATATTTTATGTGTTTTTTGTATATCTATTTCCATAGAAACTGAAATTGTTTTTGTGTATTTTTGTATATATTTTTATTCAAATTTTTGTTATTTTATATATTATTTTGTATATTTACTTTCCTACATATATACATTCTTTTATTGAAATATAGTTTATTGAATTTGAGACAAATTTTTCCTTATTTTATTTGTATTTTGTATATATATTTTTATACGTATTTACATAATTTTATATGTATTTTGTATATATATATTTTCATAGAAATTTACCTTATTGTACGTGCATTTTGTATATTTATTTTAATACAAATTTAATTATTTTATGTGTATTTTTGTATATATATTTTTATACAATTATCCGTTATTTTATTGGTATTTTGCATCTTTATTTTCATAGAAATTTACATTATTTTAATTATATTGTGCTCATTTATTTTGATACGATTTTACATTATTCTATGTGTATTTTGTATATATTTTTTATACATTTTTCCATCATTTAATGTGTATTTTGTATATATATTTTATACAAATTTACATTATTTTATGTGTATTTGTTTATATATTTTGACACAAATTTACAATATTTTATGGGTATTTTGTATATATATTTAAAAAAAAAATACCTAGTTTTATGTGTATTTTGTATATCTATTTTCATACAAATTCAAATTATTTCTGGGTATTTTTGTATATATTTTAAAACAAATTTTAGTTATGTTATGTGTATTTTGTAAATTTATTTTCATTCAAATAAATATTATTTTTTTGGTATTTTGTTGATTTGTTTTGATACGAATTTACATTATTTTATATGTACTTTGTATATATATTTTTATACGCATTTACATTATTTAATGTTTATTTTGAATATATATTTTTATACAAATTCATGTTATTTTATGTATATTTGTATATATATTTTCATACAAATTGACATTAGTTTATGTATATTTTGTACATATATTTCATTACAAATTTACCTTATTTTATGTTTATTTTGTATATTTATTTTATTCAATTTTAAATTATTTGATGTGTATATTTTTATTTGTATTTAGGTTATTTTATGTGTATTTTCTATATATATTTTCATCCATAATTACATTATTTTATTGGTATTTTGTTAATTTAATTCGATACGAATTTAGATTATTTGATAGGTATTTTGTATACATACTTTTATACGCATTTACATTATTTAATGTGTGTTTTGTATATATATTTTTATGCAAACTTACTTTTTTTTACGTGCCTTTTTGTACATATATTTTTGTAGAAATTTGCGTTATTTTATGTGTATTTTGTATATGTTTTCTCATAAAAATTTACATTAATTTAATAGTAGTTTGTTTATCTATTTTGATACGAATTACATTATTATATGTGTATTTTGTACATATTTTTTATACGTATTTAAAGTATTTAATGAAAATTTTGTTTATATATTTTTATACAAATTTACGTTATTATATTTGTACTTGTATAAATATTTTAATACAAATTTACATTATTTTATGTATTTTGAATATATATTTCAATTCAAATTTAGCTTTTTTATGTTTATTTTGGATATCTATTTTCATACAAATTTATTTACTTTTGTGTATTTTTGTATATAGTTTTATACAAATTTACGTTATTTTATGTGTATATTGTATATTTATATTTATACAAATAAACATTCTTTTATTGATATTTTGTTCATTTATTTTGATTGGAATTTACATTATTTTATGTGTGTTTTCTATATATTTTTTTTATACGTATTTACTTAATTTTATGTGTATTTTGTATATATATTTTTATAGAAAATTACGTTATTTTATGTGTATTCGTAAATATATTTTGAAACAAATTTACATTGTTTTATATGTATTTTTGCACATCTCTTTCAATACAAATTTACCTTATTGTATGTGCATTTTTTATATTTATTTCAATACAAATTTAAATATTTTATGGGTATTTTGGTATATATATTTTTATAACAAATGCGCTATTTTATAGGAATTTTGCATCTTTATTTTCATAAAAATTTACATTTTTTTCTAAATTTTCTGTGTATTTATTTTGATACGATTTTACATTATTCTATTTGTTTTTTAAATTTATTTTTTTACAGATATTTACATTATTTAATGTGTATATTGCATATATAATTTTATGTTTATTTTGCATATCTATTTTCAAACAAATTTAATTTATTTTTGTGTATTTTTGTATATATTTTTATAAAAATTTTAGTTATTTTATTTATATTTTGTATATATATTTTCCTATAAATATACATTCTTTTATTGGAATTTTGTTTATTTATTTTGATACGAATTTACATTATTTTATGTGTATTTTGTATATATATTTTTCTACGTATTTAAACTATTTTATGTGTGTTTTGTATATACATTTTCATAAAAAATTACGTTATTTTATTGTGTGTATTCGTATATATTTTGATACAAATTTTATACAAATTCATGCTATTTTATGTGTATTTTTATATATATTTTCATACAAATTTACCTTATTTTATGTTTATTATGTATATTTATTTCATTCAATTTTAAATTATTTTATGTGTATATTTGTATTTGTATTTAGGTTATTTTATGTTTTTTTCTATATATATTTTCGTCCAAAATTACATTATTTTATTGGTATTTTCTTAATTTAACTAGATACGAATTTAGATTATTTGATAGGTATTTTGTATACATATTTTTATACTCATTTACATTATCTAATGTGTGTTTTGTATATATATCTTTATGCAAATTTATTTTGTGCATTTTTGTACATATATTTCTATAGAAATTTGCGTTATTTTATATGTATTTTGTATATATTTTCTCATACAAATTTACATTATTTTATTGGTATTTTGTTTATTTATTTTGATACGAATTACATGATTATATTTGTATTTTGTACATATTTTTTTATACGTATTTACATTATTTAATGTATATTTTGTTTATATATTTTTATACAAATTTACGTTATTATATGTGTATTTGTATAAATATTTTGATACAAATTTACTATATTTTAAGTATTTTGTATATGTATTTCAATTCAAATTTAGTTTATTTTGTGTGTATTTTGTATATCTATTTTCATACAAATTTAATTACTTCTGTGTATTTTTGTAAATAGTTTTATATAAATTTACGTTATTTTATGTGTATTTTGTATATTTTTATTTATACAAATACACATTCTTTTATTGGTATTTTCTTTATTTATTTTGATACGAATTTACATTATTTTATTTTTATTTTGAATACATTTTTCTATACGTATTTACCTCATTTTATGTGTATTTTGTATATATATTTTTATAGAAATCTACGTTATTTTATGTGTATTCGTATATATATTTTGAAACCAATTTACATTGTTTTATATGAATTTTCATATCTATTTCAATACAAATTTACCTTATTGTATGTGTATTTTGTATATTTATTTGAATACAAATTTAATTTTTTTATGTGTATTTTTGTATATACATTTTTATAAAAAAATGCGTTATTTTATAGGTATTTTGCTTCTTTATTTTCCTACAAATTTACATTATTTTATTAATATTCTGTTTATTTATTTTGATACGATTTTACATTATTCTATTTGTGTTTTGTATATATTTCTTTATACATATTTACATTATTTAATGTGTATTTGTTTATATATTTTCATTCAAATTTACATTATTTTATGTGTATTTTGTATATGTATTTCAATACAAATTTACCTAATTTTATGTGTATTTTGTATATATATTTTCATACAAATTTAAATTATTTTTGCTTATTTTTTTATATAGTTTTATACAATTTTACGTTATTTGAAATACAAATACACATTGTTTGATTGGTATTTTGTTTATTTATTTTGATACGAATTTACATTATTTTATGTGTATTTTGTATACATTTTCTTATACGTATTTACTTCATTTTCTATTAAGTGTGTATATATATATATATATATATATATATATATATATATATATATATATATATATATATATATATATATATATATATATATATATATATATATATATATATATATATATATATATATATATATATATATATATATATATATATATATATATATATATATATATATATATATATATCTTAATTGAAATCTCGGTTATTTTATGTGTATTCGTATATATATTTTGAAACTAATTTACATTGTTTTTTTATGTATTTTGCATATCTATTTCAATACAAATTTACCTTATTGTATGTGTATTTTGTATATATATTGTAATACAAATTTAAATATTTTATGTGTATTTTGGTATATATATTTAAAAAAAAAAGCGTTATTTTATGGGTATTTTGCATCTTTATTTTCATACAAATTTACATTATTTTATTAATACTCTGTGTATTTATTTTGATACGATTTTATATTATTCTATTTGTGTTTTGTATATATATTTTTTTATACATATTTACATAATTTAATGAGTATTTTGTATATATATTTTATAGAAATTTACGTTAACTTAAGTGTATTCGTTTATATACTTTCATTCAAATTTACACTATTTTATGTGTATTTTGTATATGTATTTCAATACAAATTTACCTAATTTTATGTGTATTTTGCATATATATTTTCATACAAATTCACATTCTTTTATTGATATTTTGTTTATTTATTTTGACACGAATTTACATTATTTATTGTATATTTTGTGTATATAATTTTATACGTATTTACATCATTTCATGTGTATTTTGTATATATATTTCTATAGAAATCTACGTTATTTTATGAGTCTTCGTATATGCATTTTGTATATATATTTCATTACAAATTTGCCTTATTTTATGTTTATTTTTATATTTATTATTTTATTTTAAATTTAAATTATTTTATGTGTATATATTTATTTGTATTTACGTTATTTTATGTGTATTTTCTATATATATTTTCATTCAAAATTACATTATTTTATCGGTATTTTGTTCATTTATTTCGATACGGATTTAGATTATTTCATGTGTATTTTCTATACTTTTTTTTTATACGCATTTACATTATTTAATGTGTGTTTTGTATATATATTTTTTAGACAACTTTACTTCATTTTATGTGCATTTGTGTTGTTGTTTTTATACAAATTTACATTATTTTAAGTGTATTCTGTACTTTTTTTATTAGAAATTTGCCTTATTTTAAGTGTATTTTGTTTATTTATTTTCATACAAATTTAAAGTATTTGATGTGCGTTTTTGTACATATATATTTAAAGAAATTTGCGTTATTTTATGTGTATTTTGTATATATTTTTTCATAGAAATTAACAATTTTTTATTATTATTTTGTTTATGTATTTTGATACGAATTTACATTATTATATGTGTATTTTGTATATATTTTGTATACGTATTTTCTTTATTTAATGTGTATTTTGTTTATATATTTTAAAACAAATTTACGTTATTTTACGCGTATTTGTCTAATCATTTTGATACAAATATACATTATTTTATATATTTTTTATAAATATTTCAAAAAAAATTTAGTTTATTTTATATATATTTTGTATATCTATTTTCATACAAATTTAAATTACTTTTGTGTATTTTTGTATATAGTTTTATACAAATTCACGTTATTTTATGTGTATTTTTTTGTATTTTGTATATATATTTTCATACAAATTCACATTCTTCTATTGGTATTTTTTTTATTTATTTTGGTACGAAATTACATTATTTTATGAGTATTTTATATATATATTTTTATACGTATTTCAATACAAATTTACCATATTGTATGTGTATTTTGTATATTTATTTTAATACTAATTTAATTATTTGATGTGTATTTTTGAATATATATTTTTATAAAAATATGCTTTTTTTAAGGGTATTTTGCATCTTTATTTTCATACAATTTTACATAATTTTATTGATATTCTGTGTATTTATTTTGATACGATTTTACATTGCTCTATGTGTATTTTGTATATATTTTATTTTACATATTAATATTATTTAATGTACATTTTCTATATATATTTCATACATGTATACGCTACTTTATGTCTATTTGTTTATATATTTTCATACAAATTTAATTTATTTTATGTGTATTTCGTATATGTATTTCAATACAAATTTATCTAATTTCATGTGTTTTTTGTATTTACATTTAAATACAAATTGAAATTATTTCTGTGTATTTTTGTATGTATTTTTATAGAAATGATAGTTATTTTATATATTATTTTGTGTATTTATTTACCTACATATATACATTCTTTTATTGAAATTTAGTTTATTGAATTTCATACGAATTTACATTATTTTAGGTGTATTTTGTATATATATTTTTATTCGTATTTACATAATTTTATATGTATTTTTTATATATTTTCATAGAAATTTACGTTACTTTTTGTGTTTTCGTATACATATTTTAATAAAAATTTACATTATTTGATGTGAGTTTTGTATATTTATTTTAATACAAATTTAATTATTTTATGTGTATTTTCGTACATGTATTTTTATACAAATATGCGTTATTTTATGGGTATTTTGCATCTTTATTTTCATAGAAATTTATATTATTTTATTGATATTCTGTTCATTTATTTTGATACGATTTTACATTATTCTATGCGTATTTTGAATATATATTTTTTACACTTTTCCATTATTTAATGTGTATTTTGAATTTATATTTTATACAAATTTACGTTTTTTTGTGTGTATTTGTTGATATATTTTGACCCAAATTTACAAGATTTTATATGTATTTTGTATATGTATTTCAAAAGAAATTTAACTAGTTTTATGTGTATTTTGTATATTTATTTTCATATAAATTCAAATTATTTCTGGGTATTTTTGTATATATTTTAATGCAAATGTTACTTATGTTATGTGTATTTAGTAAATTTATTTTCATTCAAATATATATTTTTTTATTGGTATTTTGTTGATTTATTTTGATACGAATTTACATTATTTTATAATTACTTTGTATATATATTTTAATACGCATTTACATTATTTAATGTTTATTTTAAAAATAAATTTTTATACAAATTCATGTTATTTTATGTGTATTTCTATATATATTTTCAAACAAATTTACATTATTTTATGCGTATTTTGTACATATATTTTTTTACGAATTTACATAATTTTATGTTTATTTTTTATTAATTTCATTCAATTTTAAATTATTTTATGTGTATATTTGTATTTGTATTTAGGTTATTTTATGTGTATTTTCTATATATATTTTCATCCAAAATTACATTATTTTTTTATTGGTATTTTGTTAATTCAATTCGATACGAATTTAGATTATTTGATAGGTATTTTGTATACATATTTTTATACGAATTTACATTAGTTAATGTGTGTTTTGTATATATATTTTTATGCAAATTTATTTTGTGCATTTCTGTACATATATTTCTTTAGAAATTTGCGTTACTTTATGTGTATTTTGTATATGTTTTCTCATACAAATTTAAATTATTTTATTGGTATTTTGTTGATTTATCTTGATACGAATTTTATTATTATATGTGTATTTTGTACATATTTTTTATACGTATTTACACTATTTAATGAGTATTTTGTTTATATATTTTTTATAAAAATTTACGTTATTATATGTGTATTTGTATAAAAAAAATTATATAAATTTACATTATTTTATG